>NC_059304.1:28593019-28673019 GCF_017591435.1 Portunus trituberculatus
GTTGCTGATGCTGTTATTTATTTTAACGGGAGTGAGTGGTGCACGTGTCGTCCACAAGAGGCCCGATCTTGATTTTGATTCCACAGGTGTCCCAGGATTTCTCCTGAGGCAGGCCTTAGTATTGGCAGCTCCAGGTGTATTCAAAAGCCTGTCGGCTTGTGTGATATGGCGCGGCTTTCAAACTTGAAAAAAATTATCTGGATAAAACTTCGTTAAAGCGAGTTCGGTGTTTGTTAAACAAGCAGATGGTATAGTCCTCCAAATCTAAACGCGGTTTTCTGGCTGGTCTCCCTTGGGAATAGTAGGCATTCCAGCGCTGCCAAGTCTATGTGAATTATCGAATGGGACCGATCGCGATCTGCTATGTAGGTACCTCCAACCGCTAGATGGGTTAATTATTTCACAGCAAGTTGGTCAACTGGAATGTACTTTTCTGCACGTTTTGTAAATATTAAATGGTTTAATAAAATAGTTATAATCTTTCTAAGAATGTACTCGTGGCATATAAACTAAAAAAGTGGAAATGTTTATATATATGTCGAGCGCTCTTCTTTACCATCTCCATTTGTGGGACAAAAAATAGAAAAGATCATTAATAGGTAAAGAGTAGTTTAATGCCTTTTTCTTTCCATAAAAATTAATATCAATTATATTCATACAGAAAATCACAACAATTAATAGTCTTAAGAAATTAACACTATAGAGGATATTGTCTAACATGCACCGAGATTGTTCTATCGAAACATAAACAAATCTAGCGTGTTAAGAGCCATTGCCACACTCGCTACACAACGACTTGACTATGGATAACACTATGGATATTAGTGAGGATGAACTTAGAAAATGGACAGTGCCAACTCAGAAACTTTCTGAGATCAAAAGGCATACCAAGTTCGCTTGTTGTGATTCAGTTAGAAAAATTCGGTTTCGGTAATGTTGGCCAGGTTATTTTGGCACAGACTCCGAAAATTGTTTTTTTTATAAATGCTACTCAGTGATATTTGCTCTACGCTTTTTGAGTGGAGCATTATCCTATGCAGAAATTCTGACAATTTTGTGATAAGGTATATATGTACTATTAGACTTACAAAAAATATTTTGATGGGACACTGGTACATCCATACTTTGCACCATTAGGAACATATATTTGCATATTTTTATGTCATTTTCAATGAGACACATAGATAAATAACCAAACGATTATATTATGAGGTATGTAGGCATGAATATCTGTATATATATTTTTTTAATAGGGCTTCCACAAGAGCGACAGTTCGGCACGATAGGCAGGATCAACTTGTGAATTAAACCAGCTGGCGAACAATGAAAACTACACAGATAGCGATTGGTGCCATTAGAGCTCCGTGTACATAAGTAAGCATCATATAAAATGCTTTAATGAAAATGCAGTATCTTCAAATATTAAAAGAAAACGAATAAAACAAAAGTTAACGTTCCACGCTTACAAAATCCATATCACAATACCAAATACCGGCAGACATGTGTAACAGTGTTGCTGTGAAAACGTTATAATCTCTATCAACGTTCACCATAGTCCTAAGTAAGACAAATGGTGTAATAACTGTGTCCTCATTTCAATATCAATGAATATATAAAAAAAAATGAGTATTTTGTATATAAAATAAAATATTTTTAACTCCATTCACACGGCAACACTCATTCCTGTCCAAGGCCCAGCCTGCCTACGAAACAAAGTGGAAGACAAGGTCACGTGTCACGGTGGTAGATACCTATCCCACCGACCCACCCACCCATCCACTCACCTACACACAGAGAAGGGTGGCTTAAAAGGAAGATGAAGGATGAAGAATTACTTAAGGGGAAGAGAAATAAGGACGATAGTTAAAGATATGAAGTCCAAGTGGAGAACAGTAGACAGCGGAGTGCCACAGGGGTCAGTATTGGCGCCAATACTTTTTCTCGTATATATAAATGACATGCCAGAGGGGAGTGAACAGCTACATAAATCTGTTTGCGGAGGATGTGAAACTGTGCAGAGTCATTAAACAAAAAGAGGATTGTGAAATACTACAGAAAGACTTAAACAAGATCTGGAAATGGAGCAAAAAATGGGAGATGGAATTCAATGTGGACAAAAGCCATGTCATGGAAATGGGAAAAAGTGAAAGACGACCAGTGGGAATCTATAAGATGGGGGATAGAGTAGAACTAGAAAAAGTAAAAAAGGAAAAGGACTTGGGAGTGACAATGGAAGAAAATAATCAACCGGTAAGCCATATTGATAGAATTTTAAGAGAGATGTATAATTTGCTAAGGAATATTGGAATAGCATTTCACTATATGGACAAAGAAATGATGAAGAAATTTATAAGTACTAAAATAAGACCTAGATTGGAATATGCAGGATTTGTGTGGACTCCCCATAAAAAGAAACGCATAAGAAAATTAGAGAGACTACAAAAAATGGCTACAAGAATGGTTCCAGAATTTAAAGGGATGACATATGAGGAGAGACTAAAGGCTATGGATCTTCCAACCTTGGAGCAGAGAAGAGAGAGAGGGGATCTGATACAAGTTTATAAATTGATTAACGGAATGGATGAAGTGGATAATGAGAAACTGATCCTGAGAGAAGAATATGACTTTAGAAGCACAAGATCGCATAGTAAAAAACTAAGGAAGGGACGATGTCTGAGAGATGTTAATAAATTTAGTTTCCCGCAAAGATGCATTGAGACTTGGAACAGTTTGAGTGAGGAAGTGGTGTCAGCAAAGAGTGTACATAGTTTTAAAGAAAAATTGGATAAGTGTAGATATGGAGACAGGACCACACGAGCATAAAGCCCAAGCCCTGTAAAACTACAACTAGGTAAATACACACACGAGACACGGTAGAGGAAGGACTTACTGGCGCCGTTCCGACAAGCAGCTGATCTTCACTACATTCCGGTTGTACAGATTTTACAGTGGCCTGGGCAGGTAGTGTGGTCTCATTTTTTTTCATGTAATGAATTATTAAGGAATGATGAGCGAAAAAGAGATACCATCAAAATGCAGACGTGAGATTGGAAAAGGTAGGAAAGCTGATGATGACTATGCTGATGTGGGTGAGCCTGTATTCGAAGGTTTCGATACGACGACTACTTCACTACTAAAAAATGTGTCAATTATTGAATATAAAATAGATAAACTGATAAAGGAGAAGATGGAAATGAAAGAGAATGAAGAACAGGATAAAGAGTTTATAAAGCTAAGAGAAAGGATAAAAAAAGTGGAAGAAAATGAAGCTAGGCTAAGAGCGAAAAACGAAGAAGTAATAAAGGAAGTAGCTAACTACAAAAAGCAGATGGAAGAAGGACTCGGTAAAGCCGAGAAAGAAAAAGAGAAGCTGAAAGATCTAGTAAACAAGGAAGAGGAAAGAGTACAGAATGTGATTAACCCGTACAGCGTCAGAGACGTACGAGATACATTGGCTACTCTGAGCGAACCGGGCGTCAGAGACGTATGAGATACGTCAGCGAGCTTTCTCGTGTTTTTGGAGGTATTGCGTCCTCAAAACCTACCATTATACTGCCATCATGCACTGTAGACATTGCTCATGCTGCCTCCTCGTCCCTGCTAACATGAATGCTTCCTGTATTTATTTATTACAACTCTGAACTTTAGCACTTTCTGCTGCCTTCAGCTAGGTGTAGCGGGAAACTGACGCCTCAACTCCGCTAATATGAACAAAGCGTAATTTCCATTACTTACTCTTACCATTTTAGTTGTTTTTGGTAACTGTTATATTGTGGTAGTGAAAACTTTGTATGACATAAATAAGAATTTTCCAATCGCTTTGTTATAAGGAAAAACAAGTACATATTACTCAAAAAATATTTGCACTGTGAAAGGCAACACTCCCTCGCGATATCTCGTGTCTATTTTATCCACAAGCACTCTCAAACAATAAAACATGACATATTGTTTTTTTTTTCAACTCAGGAACGATATTATGCATGTGTCCAACTCGGGGATCGACTGGTGAGAAACGAGGAAGCGAATAAACTAGTCACATAAGGCTTTGCGAAGTCGCTAACCTTAGCGCAAAATATCTCGCACCAATTAATACCACTTCCAGTCAGTTCTGGGAGGAATGACTGTCATTTTCATTTGTTTCACATCATTTAAGACTGGTTTAGCAAAAATTTAAAAAATCCATGATGTGGCCAGCACTGGCGAAATCACAAAGTCTCAGATCTGCTGATGCTGTACGTGTTAAAAAAGGAGTACAAGCATGGAGAGTCCAAGATAAGAAAGATAAGGCTGATTTTCAGGAGGTGATTCATGAACAACTTAAAGAAAAAGAAGAAAATATGACAAGCAAAATGATAGGAGCCCTCAAGACAAAAGAAAATTTAGTTAGAGAAATTGCAGAAAAAAAGAAGAGTGTAGTCATATTTGAAATAATAGAAAAATATATAAAATTTAGACCAAAAAAGAGAAAAAGAAGAAATTAAATCGGTCAAAGCCCTACTGAAGAATCTAAATGACGAAGATAGGCAGAACTTGGAAGAGGAAGTAGAAGAAATAAACAGAATGGGAGGAGGAAAAACGAGACCAATTAAAATACTACTATAATCACAAGCAGCAACAGAAGAAATATTATATAGAACAACAAAACTTAGAGAAACAAGGCTGCAAGGATATCTATATAAAGAAAAATAGAAATGAAGAAGAAAGGAAGAGATACAATGAACTGGCAGCAGCAGTAAGGGAAAAGAATAATGAAAGGTCAGAAGAGAAGAAGGCATTTTTTTGGAGAATTCTAGGAGACAGGATAAGGAAGTGATATATAAACGAGAAGGAAGAGAAAAAAGTGGAACAAGTTTAACTAAAAATGATAAAGGCAAAAGACTAAAAATGATGTATACGAACATAGACAGGGTTTTATCAAGTAAATTAGAATTAAGAGATTACATAAGGAAAGAAAATCCAGATATTGTATGCCTGGCTGAAAAAAAACTAAATAAGGCAATCAAAATAGACTTGGACAATAGGTATAATGTATGGAGAAGAGACAGAGTGGGTAAAGGAGGAGGAGGAGTCATGATTATGTTTAGGAAAGAGATAGTGATAAATGAAATGGAATGTGGGGAAGGAAAAGCAGAAGTATTGTATATTAAGATGCATATTAATAAAAAAAGAGATGACCATCATTGTAACATATGTGCCACCAAAAACAAATTCATGGACCAATCAAGAATATAAAGACATGATAGATGACACAATAAGGAGTCTAATGAGAATCGTTAAAGAAAGGAGAAAAGTGATATTAGTAGGAGATTTCAACTGTAAAGAAGTGGACTGGGAAAATTATGAAAGTGGTATGGGGGAAGAAGCCTGGGAGAAAGATTCTTGAACCTAATGATAGACAATATGATGGACCAGAGAGTAAAGGAATGCACAAGATTCAGAGGAAAGCACGAGCGAGATTGGACCTAGTTTTTACAAGGGTATACAAATGAATGATGATATAAGATATAAGTGCCCATTGGGAAAGAGTGACCATGCAATATTAGAAATAGATATAGAAGAGGAAAGGAAGATAGAGACGATTCATACAAAGGAGACCGATTAAATTACAGAAAGGCTGATATTAAGAATCTCAAGAACTATTTTAAAAATGTAGACTGGGAGGAGATGGAAAACTCAGAGACAATGCAAGAAAAATATAACTTATTTTTGGAAATATACAAAACAGGAGTCAGGGAATATGTCCCAAAATATAGACCTAAAGAAGAAGGAAAGAAAGATTGGTTTAATGCAAGGTGTGCCAAGGCAAAGGAGAAAAGAGATGGAGCATGGAAAAGGTGGAGGAGAAATAGGAATCCAGCAAATAAGGAAAACTTCAAAGCAACAAGAAATGAATATGTTAAGGTGCAGAAGGAAGAGGAAAAGAACTTCGAAAAAGACATTGTCGAAAAATGTAAGGAGCAACCAAAATTATAGAAGTACATGAGACTTACCATAGGTCAGTTGAAATGTGGAGAAAAGCCACCGCTGCTGGAGAGAGCTTTCACATGAGATACGAGATCAAGGTACCGGCAGACTTTAAAGAACTGAGAGCCACCCACATGCCACAAGGTCCCTAAAATGGCCGTCGGAAAGCTAAACCCCAAATTCAAAAGCCCATCTTTCCGAAGGGTGGGAGTGGAGGGCACGTGAAAGCTCTCTCAGCAGCGGTGGCTTGCAAAATCCGAAGCACATTTCAACTGACCTATGGTAAGTCTCATGTACTTCTATAATTTTACTTCAACAACCCACCGCCATTGCTGGAGAGGCTACACATGAGATTTTGAAGCCATGTGGGTGTACTCTCAGAACTACACAATACTTAACATTTTCCAAGTGAGTGATTGATAATTAAACAAACTAAATATGAATCCAAACTTCATTGTATGAAAAAATCCTCCTCCTTCCACAGATATGGCCCTTACAAAAAACATATAGTACATGTATAAAAAACAAAATAAGTCAATTGAGTTCCAACGCAAATGAATAGAGAAACCTGTTAACATTACAATACAGAATCCAGTATGGCCTCTTGAAAAGAATCTGAAACCTGAGTGATCTCCTTATTATAGTGTTTAGCAAAGGTTGTCTCCTGAGTCCAACCATTAGATAAGATAATGGGAACTGGGACGTCCGTGGCTTTGGCCTTGGAAGCAGAGGCTGGTCGAACACTTCCAGCCGTGAATTTCTTAGTATTTATACCACAGTCGGCAAGGACAGTCTTAATCCACCTTGACACTGTATCTTTGGAAACACTTTTATATGGCTTCACCAAACTGATGAGGAGTTTCCCATTATCCTTCCCAAATTCCTTTCTCAGATTCTCCGTTCTGTTAAGATATTCCTTCAAGGTATTCACAACACAAATTCTAGGATCAGGTAAATAAGCATGAAACTTAAGCATTCTAACATTAAACTTAGGACGACACTGCTTAATGTTGCCCCCTAACAAAAGAAATACAGAATTGTTGTCAACAATAGCATTGGAATACAATAATAAATGTAAGGTCTGTACTCTCGCAGCCTGAGTCAATGCCATAAGCATCACCAATTTCAAAGTTAAAGACTTCAAGGACAGGTCTGGTAATGGGCCCATGGACCTCAGCTTCTGCAATACTGGCCGCACATCCCAAGTTTCAGCATACCTAGGGCAAGAGGGTCTCAAGTTAAACACACCACGCATAAACCTATTGATAAGTGGATGATTCCTAGCTCTACATCCTTCCAACATAATTCCTAAAGCAGAGAGAGCACCTCTTGCCGTGTTAAGGTGGTAATTCGATGACTCGATATCAATATCGGTTTTTTGGCTCTCCCATTGCTATTTTTTCACCGAATTCAATAATATTTATACACAAGGTGTACGTTTATGGTGTACGTCTTCAGTGTTAATTTGGTACACAAATGTGGCGTAGTTTTTTTGCAATAAATATTTTTTGGCGATAAGAAAATAATTAAAAATACCATTATAAAATCAAAACTAATAACAGTGTGGCAATTTCCTCTTAACCACATATAATATACATAACAACAAATAAATGTTAGCATCGGCATACACATAACCTATGTTATAACAATTTCATTACGCCAAATTGTTACCTTTTTTTTTCATCAAAAATTTGAGTTTATAAGCCTGTTGTAAATTTATTTGAGTGAGTTCATGCATTATCATGCTAGCATTTGTTAAGATGAGGTTGTTGATCATTTTGCTGCAAAAATTTTTGAAATTGACCAATTACTGAAAAAGTTATTCAACAGTATATGCTGAAAAACTGAAAGTCGAGAAAAAGCATTTTCTGTGAACATCTTCAAAAACATAACTTCCTCACTGGGAACGGTTTCCTAGCAGGTGGGCTTTAAGATAGGAGGTACCCTAAAAGTATCCCCTTTAGCCCATAAATTCCGTGAAAAGCCACATGGTATAAAAAAAAAAAAATAACTCACTCCAATATGTACCAAACTCAGATATGTACTTACATAATCCCTTGACAACTGCTTGGAGGCTGGTAGTGGCTGTTTAGATAGTTTCATGCCATGTTACATCATGGCCTTACACGAGCATTGTCACAATTTGGGAAAACACGTGTAAAATCGATCAACAGGTAGGCTGCACGCAAGACTCCCTAAGGCTGTATCGATTGGTACTGAGGGAGTAGCGTCTTCCTCACCCTCACTGCCTGATACTAAACTATAGTACATCACACAAAAATAAATAAAACAGCTCAAAAAATAATAAATGCAAGCAAAACAAAGACTAGAAGAAAAAGGGGCGTATGCACGCTTGGGTATTGAAAGGGCCGGCCCTTTAAACCCGCCATTACCAGGTAAGCAGTGCGTTATGTGCCTGGCAAGCCATGGCTTCCTCTCCAGAGACGAACCCAAGTACCAAGTTTCCAATTTTTCAATTTTTTTTGACCAAATTAACGAATTTCCACCTTAACAGACTCATACCCCACCCCTCTATGAAATGTCTCCGAAAGAAAATTCAAAACATTAGTTACAGAGAGAGTAGAGGGATTGATATTCCATCTATCACAAAATGATGACCATCTGTTAATGTGTGGTCTATATTGTCGCATCGTACCTGGTATCCACGATGCCATGATAATCTCTGTACCTTCTGACGATACACCTCTCCTTCTAAGTTGTTGCCTGACAAAAGACATGCCATCAATTGGGTGTGGGTCATAATCGGATGTTCTTCCGCTGATGAGGGATGTCGTAGTACATTCGTTTTCTGAGTGATGAGCCTGGGGGCCTTGACCAACATTTGCAGAAGAGGGCCCATCCAAGGTTGGGAAGTCCACATTGGAACAACAATCCACCCTTTTGCTCTCTCCTCCCTCCTTTTCTGTAGACACCTAGTAATAAGAGAAAATGGTGGGAAAAGGTAAATCAGATCGAAACTGGCCCAATTTAATGTGAACGCATCCACATGCTCTGCTTCTGGATCAGGTGTCCACGAGCAAAAACAATCTATTTGCTTGTTTAAGCGAGAAACAAATAAGTCAATGGAGGGAGTTCCAAAAACTACACACAACTCCTTAAAAATCTTTGGATTAAGTTTCCATTAATGTCTGTCATTAAAATTACGAGAGGCTGTATCCACCAACACATTCTTCTTTCCTGGTATGTGTGCACAAGTAATCCAGATGTCATTGGAAATACACCAATTCCAGATATCAATGCAGATAGAGTTACACACTAGTGATTTAGTTCCACCCATCTCATTAACATAAGCAATGGCTGTGGTATTATCACACTTAACTTTAACATGGCAACCTTTAAGCAAGTAAGCAAAAGATTGAAGGGTAAACAAGATGGCCTTGAGTTCCCTTGCATTAATGTGTAGGCAGCTTTCTTCTGATATCCATTTACCATTGGTGGAATGCTTTAATACACAACCACCCCAACCTAAGTCTGAGGCATCAGTAAAAACTTCAACAGAAGGAGCAGGCCGAATAATTTTCCTAACTTGTGTCCCTACTTCAGAGATCCACCAACTCAGCTCCATTTTAATTTCCTTTGAGATAGTCATAACTTTGTCAAAGTTACCCTTTTCCATCTTTAATGCAACAATTTTGGCCCTTTCTAAAATTCTGTAATGAAGCTTACCTAATTCAACGGCCAGAATGGCAGCCACCAACATGCCAACTACCCGAGCTACTTCTCTGATCTTTGCCTTATTTCTACTGGCCAAGGATGAACAACTTTCCATAATCTTCTCCACTCTACGAGCAGGGAGTGTGACAGTCATGGCATCAGAATCGATGATGTTACCAAGATATTCTATGCGTTTCGTAGGCACCAAAACTGATTTTTCCACATTAATACAAAACCCAACATTTTGCAAAATCTCCACAATATCCTTCAAACAAGCAACATAATCCTCAACTGAGTTGCTACACATAAGAGTATCATCTATAAAGGAAGTAATGGTGTAGCCTTTTAATCTCAAAAAAGAAAAATCTGGCTTCAAAAGTTAAGTGAAAAGATGAGGGCCTGCAGAAACACCATTAGGAAGGCAAGTGAATTGGTATATCTTTCCTGCCCATTTAAAACAAAGATATTTTTGCTGCTCTTCTGCAATTTTGACTGAATAATAAGCATGCTTCAGATCAACAGAAGCCATGAAAGCACCTGAACTGATTAGCCTAATTGCCTGCTCAAGATTTTCCATTTTGAAATGGTTGTAATTCATGAATTTGTTGAGTTTCTTCAAATTAAGCACCATCCTATAGCCACCCTCTTTTTTCTCTCTCAAGAAAACTGGCGAAATAATCTGGCACACCTGTCTGTGAGTCTCCTTGATGAGCTTGAACAATTTATTTATTTCATTAGTCATAATAACTTTCTCCTCATCACTAAATCTGTATTCCACTTCCTCAGAAAATAAATGAGTAATGTTCTGTTCATCGATCTCAAGATGGCAATGTTTAACAATGTCCAAAATGAAAGGATCATTAGTAAGTTTGCACCACTCATCAATAAACTTGTGAAGCTGACCTGCTTCAAATTCATGCCTTACCTGAATTACTGCCAGGGATTGTAGTGTCCCCGGCTCCTTGAGTTTTTTGAAGAGGAGTTCCCTTTGAGATAAGAAGGGCGGCTGTCCCCTCTGGTGGCAGGTTTGTGTAAACCGTACGGTTTAAACTGGGTTAACATACCCCGGAAAGCTGGCTTCCCAAAGAAACCACGTTGCTTGCCACCACTAAACTTCCCAAGACCTGGAGCTCCAAAATGGGAAGTCTTCTTGTTGGTAAACTTGTTTTTTTTAGCCTCTCAGCCTCCTCAATCTGTTTGGTAGCTTGAGTAAGATCATCCCCAAACAGTAAGCCAGTCACAGGAGTCTTATCAGTGCATAAGTGGGCATACTTTTGGTTTATCTCACGTTTGAGGAAATACCGTCTATTCATATTCAGTTTAAAGTTAGCATGCCCTAACAACCCCAAGGCCCCATTAAGCATAGTCACCTCATGACCAATAACCTGATTGTGCTCCTCATTAGTAAACTTGTCCAGAACAGTAAGTGATTTAGCAATGATAGTGGCAGCCTTAGTTATATCCTTGCCGACTTCCTTTAGTCTGAAATCAGCTTTCTTTGCCTCGGTGGGTAGGGCATCCAGCACTTGTGAGTTGCACTCAACTGGAATAAGTGTCTTACAGTTTCTAGGACGTTTAGAAACCTCCTTATGGTCTTCATCTTTCAAACCATGAGAAAACCAGTGATTCACCATTGCAGCAATCGGTTCTTCAATAGCTTCAGAACAGTCATCGACGGGCACATAGGCCTTAGCTGCTTGTAACAGAATACTGCCAGAAGGAACTTCATCTTCAATCACACCTTCAGCACTCACTTCTTTTGACCTAAACCCAGAAAATTCACCAGAGGTTTAAGGGGGATGGGAGGCAGAAAATTCATGAGTACCACCTAAGTCCTGTGTTGGCCCCTTACCAACACTTGCAATGTCACCTCTGTCACTCTTAAGTTTATTCACATCCTCTTGAAGTACAGCCAAAGCCTCCAAAATCTTGGATAAAAAAGTATTGCTAACTTCTCCAGACTGGCTAACTGGTGGTCGGGCGTCCATCTTAGACACACGATCACTTGCAACGGCATCCTCACCAGCAGAGGCCCCAGACCGTTGAATATTCTTCTTCATCTTATGCCTAGTGGATGAATAGAGTCGGCTTCCACGAGAATGTGAGGAACCGCTTCTTGGAGG
This sequence comes from Portunus trituberculatus, assembly GCF_017591435.1. NCBI lineage: Eukaryota > Metazoa > Arthropoda > Malacostraca > Decapoda > Portunidae > Portunus > Portunus trituberculatus. Next base: position 28,604,782 of record NC_059304.1, read on the forward strand.
TGTAGAACCACCCGAGGAAGACATACTGATGTACCAAACACCTTCACAACGGCACACTTCTGTCACATGTCCCGCTCCTGAGAGATAACGGGAAAAAACACAGGCACAATACAACACCCACAAGACCACAAGTAAATAACAATAGTCAATGAATAAATGACAACCTGCTCCAAGTTTGGATAACAGGTAACAAGGGTGCATAACTTCACCTTGGTCCACACCGTCTCCTCCCGCTCCAAATGGATAACAGGAAAGGAACACCAGACACTCTTCCCGCTCCAACGGGATCACAGGGTAATAAAGTAAGGTATTAAATAAGTGCCAACCCGCTCTGAAAAACAGATAACGGATAACCAATCCCAAAATGGCAAACTGCAGCTGCAAGACAAACACGTCTTGCCTGTACCGATAACAAAGCGTCACTGTCGGTACCTTGATCTTTGCGTATCTCATGTGTAGCCTCTCCAGCAATGGCAGTGGGTTGCTGAAGTAAAATTGTTCTATAGCTTCATAAATGGAAAAATTAGGCAAAAAAAAACAATAGAAAAGTTAAAAGGAGAGAACGGGATGGTGAAAGACCCAAAAAGTATGGCAGAACTATTAAATAAAAAATTCCAGGAGGTCTTTACTAAGGAATCCAAATTTGAGAGGCCACAGAGTAATAGAGAGACAATCTATATGAAAGAGATTAAAGTAACCAAGCTTAAAATAAAAGAGTTAATAAAAGAACTGGATGAAGAGAAGGCAATGGGACCGGATGAAGTCTCAGGCAGAATACTGAAAGTATGTAGGGAAGAACTAGCAAGTCCTATATACAACATCATAAAATGCTCAATAGAAAATGGAACAGTGCCAGTAGAATGAAAAAGAGCTGAAGTGGTTCCCATATATAAGAGCGGAAGGAAGGAAGAACCTTTAAATTACAGACCAGTATCACTAACTAGTGTAATATGCAAGATGTGTGAAAGAATAATAAAGAAACAATGGATTGAGTTCCTTGAAGACGACAAATTAATATCAAATAGCCAATTTGGTTTTAGAAAACGACGGTCTTGTGTAACTAATTTATTGAGTTTCTATTCTAGAATAGTTGATAGAGTACAAGAGAGAGAGGGATGGGTTGACTGCATTTATTTAGATTTAAAAAAGGCGTTTGACAAAGTGCCACATGCAAGATTACTGTGGAAGTTAGAGGAGAAGGGTGGCTTAAAAGGAAGCACATTGAGATGGATAGAAAATTATTTGAGGGGGAGAGAAATAAGGACGGTAGTTAAAGATATGCTATCAAAGTGGAGAGCAGTAGAAAGCGGAGTGCCACGGGGGTCAGTATTGGCACCAATACTTTTCCTCATTTATATTAATGACATGCCAGAAGGAGTGAACAGCTACATGAATTGGTTTGCGGACGATACGAAACTGTGCAGAGTTATAAAGCAAAAGGAGGATTGTGAAATACTGCAAGAAGACCTAAATAAGATCTGGGAATGGAGTAAGAAGTGGGAAATGGAGTTCATTGTGAACAAAAGCCATGTCATGGAAATGGGAAAGAGTGAAAGACGACCTGTGGGAATCTATAAGATGGGAGATGGAGTAGAACTGGAGAAAGTCAAAAAGGAAAAAGACTTAGGAGTGACGATGGAAGAAAACAATCAACCAGTAAGCCATATTTATAAAATTTTTAGAGAAACATATAATTTGCTAAGGAATATTGGAGTAGCATTTCACTACATGGACAAAGAAATGATGAAGAAATTGATAAGTACTATAATAAGACCCAGATTGGAATATGCAGGAGTAGTGTGGACCCTCATAAAAAGAAACATATAAGGAAATTGGAGAGTTTACAAAAAATAGCTACAAGAATGGTTCCAGAATTTGAAGGGATGACATATGAAGAGAAACTAAAGGCTATAGATCTACCAACCCTGGAACAAAGAAGGGAGAGAGGAGACCTGATACAAGTTTATAAATTGATCAACGGAATGGACCAAGTGGATAATGAGAAACTGATCCTGAGAGAAGAATATGACATCCGAAGCACAAGATCGCATAGTAAAAAGCTGAGAAAAGCAAGATGTCTGAGAGATATTAAAAAATATAGTTTCCCGCAAAGATGTATTGAGACGTGGAACAGTTTAGATGAAGAAGTAGTGTCTGGAACGAGTTTGCACACTTTTAAAGTAAGATTGGATAAGTGTAGATATGGAGACGGGGCCACACGAGCATAAAGCCCAGGCCCTGTAAAACTACAACTAGGTAAATACAACTAGGTAAATACACACACACACACACACACACACACATTAATGGTTCAAGAGAAATCTAACTTATTTTTGGAAATATACAAAACTGGGGTCAGGCAATATGTCCCAAAATATAGATCTAAAGAAGAAGGAAAGAAAGATTGGTTTAATGCAAGATGTGCTAGGGCAAAGGAGAAACCAGATGGTGCATGGAAAAGGTGGAGAAAAAACAGAAATCCAGAAAATAAGGGAAACTTCAAAACAGCAAGAAATGAATATGCTAAGGTGAGAAAGGAAGAAGAAAGGAACTATGAAAAGGACATTGTCAAAAAATGTAAGGAACAACCAAAATTGTTCTATAGATTCATAAATGGAAAAATAAGACAAAAAGAAACAATAGAAAGGTTAAAAGGAGAAAACGCAATGGTGGAAGACCCAAAAAGCGTGGCAGAACTGTTAAATAGTAAATTTCATTAGGTCTTTACTAAGGAATCCAAATTTGAAAGACCACAGGGTAATAGAGAGACTGTCTATATGAAAGAGATTAAAGTAACCAAGCTTGAAATAAAAAAGTTGATGACGGAACTAGATGAGGAAAAGGCAATGGGACCGGATGAAGTCTCAGGCAGAATACTGAAAGAATGAAGGGAAGAACTAGCAAGTCCAATATACAACATCATAAAATACTCAATTGAAAATCTGATACAAGTTTATAAATTGATTAACGGAATGGATGAAGTGGATAATGAGAAACTGATCCTGAGAGAAGAATATGACTTTAGAAGCACAAGATCGCATAGTAAGAAACTAAGGAAGGGACGATGTCCGAGAGATGTTAAAAAATTTAGTTTCCCGCAAAGATGTGTTGAGACTTGGAACAGTTTGACTCAGGAAGTGGTGTCAGCAAAGAGTGTACATAGTTTTAAAGAAATATTAGATAAGTGTAGATATGGAGACGGGACCACACGAGCATAAAGCCCAGGCCCTGTAAAACTACAACTAGGGAAATACACAGACAGCGGAGTGCCACAGGGGTCAGTATTGGCGCCAATACTTTTTCTCGTATATATAAATGACATGCCAGAGGGAGTGAACAGCTACATAAATCTGTTTGCGGACGATGCGAAACTGTGCAGAGTCATTAAACAAAAAGAGGATTGTGAAATACTACAGGAAGACTTAAACAAGATCTGGAAATGGAGCAAAAAATGGGAGATGGAATTCAATGTGGACAAAAGCCATGTCATGGAAATGGGAAAAAGTGAAAGACGACCAGTGGGAATCTATAAGATGGGAGATGGAGTAGAACTTGAAAAAGTAAAAAAGGAAAAGGATTTGGGAGTGACAGTGGAAGAAAATAATCAACCAGTAAGCCATATTGATAGAATTTTCAGAGAGACGTATAATTTGCTAAGGATTATTGGAGTAGCATTTCACTATATGGACAAGGAAATGATGAAGAAATTGATAAGTACTAAAATAAGACCTAGATTGGAATATGCAGGAGTTGTGTGGACTCCCCATAAAAAGGAACACATAAGAAAATTAGAGAGACTACAAAAAATGGCTACAAGAATGGTTCCAGAATTTAAAGGGATGACATATGAGGAGAGACTAAAGGCTATGAATCTACCAATCTTGGAGCAGAGAAGAGAGAGAGGGGATCTGATACAAGTTTATAAATTGATTAACGGAATGGATGAAGTGGATAATGAGAAACTGATCCTGAGAGAAGAATATGACTTTAGAAGCACAAGATCGTATAGTAAGAAACGAAGGAAGGGACGATGTCTGAGAGATGTTAAAAATTTTAGTTTCCCGCAAAGATGTGTTGAGACTTGGAACAGTTTGAGTGAGGAAGTGGTGTCAGCAAAGAGTGTACATAGTTTAAAGAAAAATTGGATAAGTGTAGATATGGAGACAGGACCACACGAGCATAAAGCCCAGGCCCTGTAAAACTACAACTAGGTAAATACACACACACACACACACACTCTCTCTCTCTCTCTCTCTCTCTCTCTCTCTCTCTCTCTCTCTCTCTCTCTCTCTCTCTCTCTCTCTCTCTCTCTCTCTCTCTCTCTCTCTCTCATCTTGGATGGGAAATTGTACACTTCCAATGAGAGAGAGAGAGAGAGAGAGAGAGAGAGAGAGAGATAATTATTGCCTGAAACTTGATATGAAAAGGGATGAAATCTCTCTCTCTCTCTCTCTCTCTCTCTCTCTCTCTCTCTCTCTCTCTCTCTCTCTCTCTCTCTCTCTCTCTCTCTCTCTCTCATTGGAAGTGTACAATTTCCCATCCAAGATGAGAGAGAGAGAGAGAGAGAGAGAGAGAGAGAGAGAGAGAGAGAGAGTGTGTGTGTGTGTATTTACCTAGTTGTAGTTTTACAGGGCCTGGGCTTTATGCTCGTGTGGTCCTGTCTCCATATCTACACTTATCCAGAAGTGTAGATGTACTGTAGAAAGTAAAAAAGGAAAAGGATTTAGGAGTGACGATGGAAGAAAACAATCAACCAGTAAGCCATATTGATAGAATTTTTATAGAAACATATAATTTGCTAAGGAATATTAGAGTAGCATTTCACTACATGGACAAAGAAATGATGAAGAAATTGATAAGTACTATAATAAGACCCAGATTGGAATATGCAGGAGTAGTGTGGACCCCTCATAAAAAGAAACACATAAGGAAATTGGAGAGGCTATAAGAATGGTCCCAGAACTTGAAGGGATGACATATGTGGAGAGACTAAAGGCTATGGATCTACCAACCTTGGAACAAAGAAGGGAGAGAGGAGACCTGATACAAGTCTATAAATTGATCAACGGAATGGACCAAGTGGATAATGAGAAACTGATCCTGAATGAAGAATATGACATCCAAAGTACAAGATCGCATAGTAAAAAGCTGAGAAAGGGAAGATGTCTCAGAGATATTAAAAAATATAGTTTCCCGCTGAGATGTATTGAGACGTGGAACAGTTTAGATGAAGAAGTAGTGTCTGCAACGAGTGTGCACACTTTTAAAGTAAGATTGGATAAGTGTAGATATGGAGACGGGGCCACACGAGCATAAAGCCCAGGCCCTGTAAAACTACAACTAGGTAAATACACACGCACATGTAATGGGGAAGACTGGCTGGGTGACCAGCAGATGACCGAGGCAAATAACATTCTCTCTCTCTCTCTCTCTCTCTCTCTCTCTCTCTCTCTCTCTCTCTCTCTCTCTCTCTCTCTCTCTGACAAGTTACCTTCTACTATTTTATTATAAAATTGAAGATAATGAAAAAATTAACATGAAAGAATGATATGTAATATTTTTTTTCACTTTTTAAGTCCTCACTAATGACTTCGCTTCCTTCAGTTTCTTCTTCTAAATATTCACTGTCACTGTCTTCAAACTCAGAAGCACTGCTAAATACATATGTTCTGCCCTGCTCCATGTTATGATCTGAGATCCTTCGCTCTTAGCAGGATGTCTCTTCGCACTTATCATGGTGCTTTTCACCCGGCGGGTCGCTGGGGTTGCCAAATGTCGCTCGGAGAAAGGGAAAATAGCTTAGTTACCGCTAAATTTCCAGAGCTACAGTGACAACACTACATGTGAAAACATGCCAGACACTTCCACTCTCCATATGACTCGAGAAACCGCACTTTGAGCTCATAATTGAGGCGCAAAAATTCTTGATTACTGGTATGATCGCCGTCGCTACGGACGTATTGATGCAATCGTATATATACGATTGCCGGAAGGAAAGGGTAAAAACTATGTACACTCTTTGCTGACACCACTTCCTCACTCAAACTGTTCCAAGTCTCAACACATCTTTGCGGGAAGCTGATTTTTTTAACATCACTCAGACATCTTCCCTTCCTCAGTTTCTTATTATGCGATCTTGTGCTTCTAATGTCATATTCTTCTGTCAGGATTAGTTTCTCATTATCTACTTGATCCATTCCGTTAATCAATTTATAAACTTGTATCAGATCCCCTCTCTCTCTTCTCTGTTCCAGGGTTGGTAGATCCATAGCTTTTAGTCTCTCCTCATATGTCATCCCTTTAAATTCTGGAACCATTCTTGTAGCCATTTTTTGTAGTCTCTCCAATTTTCTTATGTGTTTCTTTTTAGGGGGTCCACACAATTCCTGCATATTCCAATCTAGGTCTTATTTTAGTACAGGCAACTCCCGCTTAAGAAAGGGGTTACGTTCCTAAAAAACACTTCGTTAAGCGAAACTTCGTTAAGTGAACCGATTATAACAAGTTTAACTCCTGATTTGAACTTCCATTGAGAGTAAGCAAAGCAAGAGTGCATCATAGTACAGTAAATGGTGTAATGAAAGTAAAAATTATGAAGTTAAACATTTAGGTAGTTTAATTTAAGTCATTATAATGTACACTAATGTATGTATGTACGTAACTTTATAATGTTGTTGATCTTAACTTTATGAAGGGAGGCAGAGTGAAACGGGAAATACACTAACCGGCAACCTGTGAAATGTAAACAAAGTGCGCATCGTGATACCGCATACAAAACTTATGTACCACATATCCACAAGGCTTTCCATTTTATCCATTGTAGAGACATGAGTTCAGGTGGTTCTTTTAGCTTTCAAGGAAATGCGGTCTCACCAGCCTTCTTAATAGGGTCTGCTGACTTGAAAATAGTAGACAGTAGATGGAGTCAAGATGGTGGCAAGCAATGTTATTAGTTTTCTGGCTTCTCTCTTGTCTGTGAATAATACCCAGCTTCACTTCGAGAGTAAGACACTTCCTGGTCTTGTTAGGAACGTTAGGCCACATTGCAGGGCGCCTTGGTGGTAAGTTGAACTAGGGAAGATGAGCTGCTGGTGACGCTGTTATGTTTTGACTGGGGAGTGAGTGGTGCGCATGATCTTGATCTTGATCTTGATGCTACAGGTGATGCAGAATTTCTTCTGAGTCAGGCCTTTGTATCGGCAGTGCCTGTGTTGTCCATGAGAGGCTTGATCTTGATCTTTATTGTACAGGTGTCTCAGGATTTTTCCTGAGGCAGGCTTTAGTACCAGCAACTCGTGGTGTATTCAACCTATCAGCTTGCATGATACGGTGGGTATTTCAAATTTGGAAAAAATTACCTGGATAAAACTTCGTTAATGCGAGTTTGGTGTTCGTTAAACGAGCAGATGGTAGTAAAATTAAACCTTCGTTGTAGCGAAATTTCGTTGTGTGAACCTTCGTTAAACGGGGGTTGCTTGTACTTATTAATTTCTTCATCATTTCTTTGTCCATATAGTGAAATGCTAATCCAATATTTCTTAGCAAATTATACGTCTCTCTGAAAATTTTATCAATATGGGTTACTGGTTGATTGTTTTCTTCCATTGTCACTCCCAAGTCCTTTTCCTTTTTTACTTTTTCTAGTTCTACTCCATCTCCCATCTTATAGATTCCCACTGGTCGTCTTTCACTTTTTCCCATTTCCATGACATGGCTTTTGTCCACATTGAATTCCATCTCCCATTTTTTACTTCATTTCCAGATCTTGTTTAAGTCTTCCTGTAGTATTTCACTCTTTTTGTTTAATGACTTTGCACAGTTTTGCATTGTCCGCAAACAGATTTATGTAGCTGTTCACTCCCTCTGGCATGTCGTTTATATATATGAGAAAAAGTTTTGGCGCCAATACTGACCCCTGTGGCACTCCGCTGTCTACTAGAGAGAGAGAGAGAGAGAGAGAGAGAGAGAGAGAGAGAGAGAGGCGGGTAAAGGAGAAGAAGGGAGAGAGCTATAAATGAATTAGGTCAGGTCACGCACCTGATCCTTCAGATTCTGGGTGAAACATGGCAGCGCTGGAATGCCTACTATTCCCTACGGAGCCCAGCCAGAAAACCGTGTTTAGATTTGGAAGACTATAGACTTTGTTAAGCAGGGGTTGCCTATACAGTAGGATTGGTTATCTCGCGGTAAATTGGTACTGGACTATCGGCCGCGAGATGAAAAATCGAGAGATGAGCGATATTGAAATATGTGAAATAGCATAATTGGTTCTTAGGTATGATACTTGATCATCCTATAACTCCAAATAACCCTCCAAAAACATAAAATATTTTGCTGAAAATGTTTCACATAAACGAGGTTATGCATAATATGTATGTTAATAAACAATATTAAACACTTTTCAACATAATAATAAAGGATAGAATATTTTTCTACTTACGTTACGATAGTCTGTGACTGGCTTGAGTGGCCTGGCGTGATAGTGGTGGGGATCCGTGACTACTGGCTACTCGCTTCCTCCTCCACTGTTTGTGCATCACCCCAAACACTGAGTGCAACCTCAGCTTCAAAGCCATCAAAATCCAGAGCGATGTCATCTTCCTGTAAAAGGCCCAGCAGGTCGTCGACATCCTCTTCATCTTCACCTGGTTCTGCTGTTACGTTAGCCAGAGCTTTGGCAGCCTATGATTGACTTAAGTATCCTATGATCAGTGACTGGTGGCGAGCATTAACACGAGACATGTAGAGGTCTTTATAAATGTTCATCACTTGATCAAGAGATGGCTGTAATATGCTGCGTGGATATGAGCGCCTATCATATTCCTCCAGTTGTTCAGTCAGCCGTGAGAAGGTGGTGAGAATCTCCGTCAGTTGCCGAGTTGTCGGTTCACCTGGCTGAACATTTTGCTCCTGCTGTCCATCCTCTTCAGGATCATCTTGAGCTTCATCTTCCTCAAGCATCTCCTCAATAGTAGCCTCCTCTTGATGGATACCAATAATTTCTTGCAAGTCACTGGCCTCCACAGCCGAAAAGCCAGGTGCAGGGATCAGATGTGCAGCTTCTACAGTCTGCGAGAGTGTGGTGGCTTCCTGCTGGCGCTCACGCACAGCTGTTCTGACCTCACCTAATGAAAATTTCCAAGTGTGTAACACTGTAGCTTTGTTTATTTTCTGCCAGGCCTTCACAATGTGGTCAACAGCATCCTTAATGTTGTGGTTTTTCCAAAACTGGTTCACAGTTAACACTTCTCGGGTCTGAGATGGTGGTGGGTCTGAACTGGTGCTGGCGATCGGTTCATTGGGCTCATCCTGGTCACGTACACTTAGCTCAGCCTCAATCCTCTCTAGTTCTTGTAGCAAGTCAGTCTTGACATGCATGTCATCATAGAGAGACTGATAATAAAAGAGCTTGACGTTGCAGATGAACTCTTTATCAAGAGGCTGTAGAAGTGATGTTGTATTAGGCGGGAGGAAGACAACTTTTACATTAGGATGACGCCCTACTAGGAATTTACCATGCCCCGGAGCATTATCCATACATAGCAGCACCTTAAAATCTAAATTCTTCCTCTTGCAATAACTCTGGGCATCAGGGACAAAATGATTGTCGAACCAGTCAGTGCACAGTGCCGATGTGACCCAAACGTTCTTATTACTGGCCCAATAAACATTAAGCTGGTTCATATTGCAATTCTTGTATGCTCTAGGCTTAGCAGAGCAATAGATGACTTGGGGCTTCATCAAACAGTCGCCACTTGCATTAGCTGTGAATAAAACAGTAATGCGGTCCTTGGAAGGCTTCACACCCCTAGCTTGTCTTTCATTCTTGGCGATGAGGGTTGATTTTGGTGCCCGCTTCCAGTAAATCCCAGTTTCATCACAGTTAAAAATCTGGTCACGGCTGTAACCGCCTTCAGTCACAAGACGTTGAAAAATCTCTGGGTAAGTTCTGGCTGCTTCCTCATCTGGTGATCTGCTTTCACCATGCTTCAGGGCATACTTAACTTCATATCTTTTCTTAAATGCTGCTAGCCAGCCTACAAAAGCCGCAAAATGGGGTGGAGGGTTAACATTTTTCTTACGGCACACTGAATCAAAGTACAGCCGTGCTTGTGATCTTATTGCAGGGCCAGAAAGATCACCCTTCTCTCGATCCCTTCTGATTACCCATTCATTTAGGTAATGTTCCATGATTGCAAGCAATCTGTTGCGCTGTGAAGTATCAGCCAGTGTGCGTGCTGAGGGAAACCGAGAAAACACCTTCACGGAAGCAGCCAAGTTTTCTTTATTTTTGCGCAGTGATCGTACTGTTGATTCAGGACAGTTAAACTTATGCATTATGTCACATGTTCTTGCACCATTGTTCATCATCTAAACCATTTCTTTTTTTTTCCTGGAGTGTATGTTTTCTGAGCTTCACTCCCTTGTGATATTCACGTTTCTCATGTCCACCATGTTTTTCACCAGAGTTTCCACCACGATTTCTGCCACTACCACTCACAGAACTCATGTTCCTTGTTATTTCAAGTTATTGTACTTCCACTAGAACGTTTTCACTATAACAACAAAAGTAAATATGCACCACAACACAACAAAATCGCAAAATTGTTGTTAACCCAGCTTCTGCCCTGATGTGACCAACCCAAGCCAACCATTAAACTGGTGTGCCAGCCTATGCGCATGCGCGAGATGTTCATTTACTACCGCTAGATGGTAGAAGGCGGGAAATTTGAAATAGGCGCGAGATGCTAATTTCGCGAGACTATATTACGCGAGATGACCGTTCATACTGTATATATATATATATATATATATATATATATATATATATATATATATATATATATATATATATATATATATATATATATATATATATATATATATATATATATATATATATATATATATATATATATATATATATATATATATATATATATATATATATATATATATATATATTAAAGGGGAAACAAGGCAGTGCCCTCACAATATATATATATATATATATATATATATATATATATATATATATATATATATATATATATATATATATATATATATATATATATATATATATATATATATATATATATATATATATATATATATATATATATATGTATATATATATATATATATATATATATATATATATATATATATATATATATATATATATATATATATATATATATATATATATATATATATATATATATATATATATATATATATATATATATATATTGTGAGGGGCACTGCCTTGTTTCCCCTTTAATTTATTATTTTATTATATGCCCATTGTATGGCGGCCCCAAGCGTGGGCTGTCGCTGTTCCGCTGTGCGGCCAACCACCCTCTCTTTGTTTCCACCATCTTGTTGTGCCTGCGAGCATCACCTCAGTACCAGAGTAGTGTTCAGCTACCCTGATAGCTGAAGTGGTTTGGCTGGTCGCCACACCTGAGTGGTCGCCACACCACTCAGTAGTCGTAGGCTAGGGGTGTCAGTCTGACAGGTGTTAGGAAGCACTTGTCGTAGTAAGATAGTATAGTAATATACTGTGGGTGTTGTCCCAGTCTGTGATTTATCACAGTCTGTGGGTAAGGCGTGCGGAGAGGCATTAATACTTCATAGAGTAGTGGGTGGAATTGTCCTTGTGGGCGGTTTCTCTAGGGGGTATTAAGGCCTCGCCCTGTAACACATAACATCTACCATTTATAAATTCTATTTGGTTGGGTACAGGAGGAGAAGGAGTTGCTACGGAGATTCCCTTACAGTGGGTGAAGTTATACACTGTTGGCGACCTTGAAAGAACCTTAGTGTTACGGCTGCTGTGAGTTATAGTAGTGGGGACTCTGTGGAGTGTTATATTCCCCACTAACTGTACCATAACAAAGCTGGCGATTTTGCCATGATAACACTCTACTGAGCTGTAGCAGTTAACCGCAGCCGTGACCGTAACAATATATATTGTTACGTACGCCACTCTAGCTGTGACTATGCTGCTGCTCACTGAGGAGTATGTTATCCTGGCAAAATCGCCAGTTTGTTACGGTACAGTTAGTGAGGGGATATAACACTCCACAGAGTCCCCACTACTATAAATCACAGCAGCCGTAACATTCAGGTTCTTTAAAGGTCGCCAACAGTGTATAACGTCCCCCACTGTAAGGGAATCTCCTTAGCAACTCCTTCTCCTCCTCCTGTACCCAAACGAGTACAATTTATAAATGGTAAATGTTATGTGTAACAGGGCGAGGCCTTAATACACCCTAGAGAAACTGCCCACAAGGACAATTCCACCCACTTCTCTATGAAGTATTAATGCCTCTCCACACGCCTTGCCCACAGACTGTGATGAATCACAGACTGGGACAACACGCGCAGTGTATATATTACTATACTATCTATTACTACGACAAGTGCTTCCTAACACCTGTCAGACTGACTTCCCTAGCCTACGACTACTACATCATATGATGTGTACGCCACATCCGATGGTGTACACACAATCCCAGACACCAAATTGTAAATAAAACATTTACAAAAAATTTTTTTTACAGGCATGGAAGTAATTAAAGGAAATGGCCCCGGGACAGACAACCTGCTACAACATTGTCTGCTCCTTTTATATGTCTGACTATGATATTGCACTCCTGGACTTACTCAGTATGGGGGCCATTTGACAGGCTTTTCGTCCCCAACATAAATATCGTGTTCTATCAACGGTGTCCTGTCCGGGACACTACTAAACATTGAGGAGTACTTCCTCAGCCGCCGAAGCAACTCATCTTGCTGATCCCCTAAGTGTTCAACCTTCTCTTTCAAGAGATGGAGGCTATTTCGTTCCCACTGCCCTGTAGGAACGACAGGTTCAGGCCCAATAACTTCTGGAGCCTCTCCCTCCCGGCAGAAAAATAAAACTGAAGATGCCTCTTGCACGGCAGAACTAAAAGAGCCCTTCTGGCTAGTAGAACGAAAATAGGGCTTCAGCATGTTAACGTGACACAGCTGAGCCCTCTTGCGCCGGTCAGGAGTGACCACCAGGTTGTCGAGGTCACCCACCTTCTTCTCTATAACATAGGGGCCACTATAGCGGGCAGCAAGCGGCTGGCCCTGAAGTGGTAACAGCACGAGCACTTCATCTCCAGGGGCAAAACTCCGATACTCAGCCCTTCGGTCATAATACCCCTTCATACTCTGCTGGGCCTTACACAGGTGGGCCTGCGCCACCTCTAATGCCTTGGCCAATCTCTCTCGACTGCTCATAGGGCTCTTAAGCAGTGAGACAGGGCGCTCAGGCGACAGCTGACACCAAGCCTCCCAAACAACGTCGAGCGGTCCACGCACTCAGTGTCCAAATACTAGCTGATTGGGTGAGAAACCCAAGGACTCAGTGGGCGCTTCTCTCACCGCAAATAAGACATATGGCACACCCTCGTCCCAATCCTTATCTCTCTCCATGCAGAAACTCTTGAGCATGGTCTTGAGGGTTTGATGGTGTCTCTCCAGGGCTCCCTGAGACTGCGGATGATAAGCACTGGACACGATGTGCTTGATCCCCCACGCAGTCATCGTATCTTTAAACAACTTTGAAGTAAAGTTGGTCCCCTGATCGGACTGCAGCTCGGCTGGCAATCCAAAGTGTGTAAAGAAGGTTAACAAAGCCTTCAGCACCACCTTAGAGTGAGTGTTTGTCAGGGGAATTGCTTCAAGGTACCACGTGGTAACATCCATTATGGTCAACAGATACTTGTGACCAGCCCTGGTAGTAGGCAGAGGACCTACTATATCAATCAAAACCCTCATGAAGGGAGGATCAACAGCAGGGATGGGATGGAGTGGTGCCACAGGGGGTGTCTGATTAGGCTTGCCCATCACTTGACAAGTGTGGCAGCACTTAAGAATCGTGGCTACTTCTCCAGACATGCTGGGCCACCAAAAATTGCGACGCAGGCGAGCGACGGTCTTTCGGATGCCCAGGTGTCTAGCCATGGGCCCCTCATGTGCCAACAGCACAAGTGCCTCACGCAGCTTATGCGGTACAACTACTTGCAATAACTTACCACCATCACTCTCCTGCCATCTACGACACAACACCCCTTGGTGCAAAACAAACTCCTCCCTGCCCTCCAACTCCTCACTTCCCTCACCCACTCGGGCAAAGAAGGAGGCCAACGCTGGGTCCTCCTGCTGCTTACGAATGGGCTCTGCAGGCTCTAGCTGGGTCAGAGAAAGGGGGACTATAGGGTCATGGGGTTGAGGCAACGCTGCAACCCTATGTCCCACACGGCATCGAGGACGGAGAGCTGGCCCAGGCTGCTCCGCTCCTGCCATGTGATCCGGTGAGTCCTCAGAAATATCATCACCACCAGCCAGGCAGTCACCAGGCAAGGGAACAGCTCTCTCCCTGCCTCCACGATGCTCCACAGGGGGAGAAACTTCCAACTCCCCCGCAGAACTGGAAGTCTCCCCACCCTGGGTGCCAACTTCCAATAGACTGCCTGACTTATCATGCTGGGGCCTGTGCTGAACATCAGAGCCCTCAGCATCCACACCAGGAAGCGACTCAGCACGAGTGCTCCATCCGGAGTGCTCTGCAGAGTGAGGATAACCATCAAACAACTCAGCTACACCCAACACTCCGTCCTCACTCTCAGCAACAACTCCCAAAGCCGAATCCGGTGCATTAACAAGTGACTCCACGCTGTCACCGTCAGCCTCTACACCAGAACTCAATGGTGAGCCCAACGCTGGCTTCACCACATCAGCACTGCTACTCCCATCTGGAGTCGATCCCACCTGGCTGCTAGCAGCCTCCTGGGTAGTAACAGGCTCTCTCTCAGCCCGGCGGGCCTGAGAGCGGGTAATAACGTTCACAGAGTCTTGCACCACTGGCCCAGACTCTTCAGCAACCTCATCCTCATCAGAGGTTGGGATCCATACACGACCACCAGCCAAATCATTCCCAAGCAGGAAGTCCACTCCTGCGACTGGCAGTTCATCTGCCACTGCTACCTGAGCCATATCAGTGACAAGAGGACATGACAGTGTCACCTCAGCCGTCGAACTCCTACACAGTGTTAAGTCCACGACACAACACTGCCTTGCTAGATGTCACCTTCCTAACAGTGACATTTCGGCACACTGACTGCTGTGCACCCGTATCACGCAGTACGGTGACGGGATACTTTGTGCCATCAATCTCGACAGTGCCTCCACACAGGAAAGGACGGCACCAGTCGAGCTCACTATCCTTAGGTGCGGGCGTGGCAACAGGGGGAGGAACAGGTGGGCCAACCTGCTCTCCCTCTCCCAAACACGACTCAGGCACACGCCGTGCCTTCTCACTTCTAAAACCTGAAGGAGCAGTCAACTCATCACCATGAACTGTGTCAGGCCACACCAACAAGGCAACTGGTTTCTGCGAGGACTTGGGAGTTTCAGCTGTTACTAACTTTGGGCAATTGAACTTAAAATGCCCTTTTCCTCGGCAGTGATAGCACGTAGGCTGGTAATCATACTTGGGAGTTTTAGGGGCCGCCTTCCCCGCCATCCCATTCTTCACAGAAGAAGGAGGGGTGTCTGCCTGGGGCTTTCCCAAACCCATCTTACTACCGAATCCAGTATATCGCCTAAAATGGCCTGGAGAGCCCGAGGAAGAATTGCCACCACTCCCTGGGCCTCCCTTAGGACCACCTTCCCTACGACTTCAACTCCCAGGCTGCTGCACAGGACGGTGGGCCAACACATAATCATCAGCCCATGTAGCAGCCTCCTTCAAAGTCCTAAACCTCTTCTCCCTCAACAGAGGTACCAGCTCCTTGTCAGCAATATCAATGAACTGCTCCATAACTACTAACTCCTTCAAAGCCTCGAGAGAGTCAACACCCTCGCTTGCAATCTACCTCTCAAACACTTGCTCCAGTGAACGAGCACACTCGAGGTAGGAGTCACTAGCTTGCTTCCTCTTTCCTCTGAATTGCAAGCGATAGGCTTCTGGTCGCAGCTCATATGCCCGCAAGATGTCAGCCTTAAACTCCTCATAATCATCCAGATCATCAGCTGACATTTTATCATAAACTTCCAAGGCTTTTCCCTTGAGTTTATTTGCAACCAAGCCTACCCATCTCTCTCGAGACCAAGCAAACTCCTTGGCTTTCCTCTCAAAGCGAACAAACCGTTCAGCCACTTTAGCCTCATCAAACTCAGGCACTAGCTGGAGACTTTGAACTAAAGTACGCTCTACACTCTGTTCTCCTCCTCCTCCTCCTCCTGCACCACCAACAACTCCAGGCGTACTTATTGCATGGTGAGTTCTCTCCCACTCCAACTCTCTATCTTTATCTGCCCTTTCTCTCTCCATCTCTCTAGCCTCCTCTGCTGCTAGTCTCTGAATTTCTCGTCTCCCCTCCGCAGCTAGTCTGTTTGACTCTCGTCTCTCTTCCACAGCTAATGTCTTCAACTCTCGCCTCTCTTCTGCTTCTATCTCCATTTTCCTCATTTCCAGCTTTAATCTCAGTTCCTCCAGTCTGGCAGCTGACTGGACACTACCAATACTGTTTGTGGGACTAGATCGTCAGGAGCCTTCCCTGCTTCCAACACTCCTGCCAGGGCTAATATATCCCACATCACCTTCTCTGGGACCGCCACGTTCGTTATCATGACACGTAGTAAATGCGTCCTCACTGACCCCAAGCGCGGTTGACTTGTCATACCCACGTGGTGAGTCACCGTTAGCCTTTCGCCGGCTCACACTCGCACCCTCACCCTCCATTGGTGAGGTGAAAAGGCCAGTAACTCCCTCCATGGTGCTCACAGGCACTCGTTCTTACAAAAAATAGGTCGCCAACTTCCTGTTACGGTCACGGCTACAGTTAACTGCTACAGCTCACTAGGGAGAGTGTTATCCTGGCAAAATCGCCAGTTTGTTACGGTACAGTTAGTGGGGGGATATAACACTCCACAGAGTCCCCACTACTATAAATCACAGCAGCCGTAACACTCAGGTTCTTTAAAGGTCGCCAACAGTGTATAACGTCCCCCACTGTAAGGGAATCTCCTTAGCAACTCCTTCTCCTCCTGTACCCAACCGAGTAGAATTTATAAATGGTAAATGTTATGTGTAACAGGGCGAGGCCTTAATACCCCCTAGAGAAACCGCCCACAAGGACAATTCCACCCACTTCTCTATGAAGTATTAATGCCTCTCCACACACCTTGCCTACAGACTGTGATGAATCACAGACTGGGACAACACGCGCAGTGTATATATTACTATACTATCTATTACTACGACAAGTGCTTCCTGACACCTGTCAGACTGATTTCCCTAGCCTACGACTACTACATCATATGATTTGTATGCCACATCCGGTGGTGTACACACAAGCCCAGACACCACCTACGAGTGACAACAGCCATACAAGGAGTCCATATACTCGTCACAGACAAGTCTGACGGAAGAGAACTATGCACACCTGGCCGACAGCATGAAGCTTCTCAGCTTTCACTAGCGTGCGTGGCTACAACCACTACAATACAGTGTACTACTGAAGCTATACAGAAGATGATGGGGGCACACAGCTGCCCACCAAACCCCACTGGTGACTACAGCCACCACCAACAACAACAAGACGAGACGGAAACGTGTCTCTCCTCCACGCCGCTCTACGAGTGAACAAACGCAACACCCGAGAAGTGTAGCCAAACCAACTACGCTTCTCCTAGAACAACAAACCGCTGTTCTACAGCCACGGTCTACCCAGTAGCAAGCCAGCTACTCAAACAGGAGGGCACAACTCCCAGACCAATGACTACTGAGTACCTCTTAACACACAGTCCAGCACACGTGTCTCTTCCTGTGCCCAGAGCGCACGTGTTAAACTCAGCTGAAGACTGGCTGGTACCATAAACAGTATACTACTGATACTACACAAAAGATGATGGGGGCACACAGCCGCCCACCAAACACACTGGTGACCACGGCCACCACAACGACAAACAGCATGAGACAATGCCGCGTCTCTCCCATGCGTTGCCACCACAATACAGGACGGACGCAAAACAGAAGTGCAGCCAAACCAACTACACTTCTCCTAGAGCAACAAGCCCGTTGCTCTAACAGTCACGGTCTACCAGTAGCAAGCCAGCTACTCAAACAGGAGGGCACAACTCCCAGACCGATAACTAGTGAGGACCCAGAGCAGTCCAGCAAGACGTAGCTCTCTACCATGTGCCAGAACCACAAGCGTCTGTGTCCACCTCAGCTGAAGACTACCTTGGTACTGACTCCTGCTTGCAACGAGAAACGAGAAGAGGGAGGTGGGTTGTCTGCTCAGCAGAACAGCCCGAGGCTGTGCTGGGGTGACCATAGGCTACGCATATAATATAATTAAATAAAGGGGAAATAACGCGGTGCCCCCCACAGTATATATATATATATATATATATATATATATATATATATATATATATATATATATATATATATATATATATATTTATATATATATTTATATATATATATATATATAAATGCATACAATTGTTTGCAAATATCCTAACCCTCAATAAAACATATGCCTTCAGTGAAGATTCCTGAGAAGGGCAAATAACTAAAATACACAAAAACTACATGTATTCAAGAACAACTATGGTTTATCAAAGAGCATGTGTGGGTGTTTGTATTTGATGTTCCATATATCATTTAATGGTGCCATCCAGAATCTGGCAGAAAATCATCTGGTAAACTAGATATTCATATGAATTAGTATTTGTATTTGGGACCCAGATAGCATGTGGGTTACCTGATATCAGAGATTCATATGTATATGTATCCAAGTTAGAGTAGGTCTGCTGCATTCCTTTAGTAGGATTTTTTTTATTTCTCATTGATAACAAATTTAATCTAGAGGGAGTCATCATCCTTGTAATCTTTTTAAGTTGTAAGTGCTTCATTATTTTTATTCATCAAGATTGTATTGATAGGTAATGTTTGAAGTTAACTTTCATTGATATGGAGATACAGCTCATATTCTTCAAGGAAGAATGATTGTTTGTCATTCCTTTCAGGGAATAAGTTTAGTGCTTATTAAACTTTTATACATGAATTCTACGTGACTATTATGACACACCTCTAAAATATGTGCTCATTATATTTCAATTTTATCATAAATTTGATGCTTATAACTACCTGGCTCTAATTTAGATGTCTGTGGAGTGATATAGAACCATATAGTGTTTGAAATAAGTGGAGGTGTGCTAAAGTGAGAGTTTGACACTGATTATGTATTTTAAGTGAAGGCACAAAGAAAAGAGCTGTGTGATGTCTGGAAAATTTATTTGTAATGGCTTGTTTTCAAGATGATATAATGATATTGAAATTAAATAGGCTCATTTATAAAAATTAATAGTCAAAAAGACTAAAAGAAATTAATATGAAAGTAGGTTTTTTATTAACTTTAACTTGTTCAGAAGTGAAGCAAGATCATCACTTATCATGTATCCTTCTTTGTGTTTCTCTCACTATATTAGATTATGCATTAATCAGTACTTTATTATTATCATCAGTTTGTTTTGAAGAATATGTCAAATGTGGTAATTGTTTGATGATGATATATGTAGTATTACAGGTGATCTGGTAGTAATGATGCATTTGTTTGTTACAGGTGTGGAGATCAGTGAGGGAAGTAAAGCCCTTGTGAGGGATGGTGATGATGGTGTTGAGGGTGAAGGGTGGTGGAGGAGAGTAGTCAGCCAGTGACCCAGTGCTCCACCCTCTTCCCCTCTGCCCTGCCCCTTCCTACTCCACTGTGAGGTTGTTATGGGTGGCCTGTGGGTGGCAGTCTCAACCTGCCTCCACTGCAGACATTACTGAGGCAGCCCTGGCTGGCCCATCAGGTACAGCAATCAAATTGGAAGCAGTGAGGAGCCCTGCCAAGCGTGCTTGGAGGAAGGGTGGCAAGACAGGGGAGGACGAGGCAGCCACAGGAGCCTCTGAGCGTGCACTGAGGCACCTTGCTGATTGGGTTCGGCAACTCAGTGTAACCACAGAAAAAGAAGAAAACAGCGCCAAGCTGCACCCTCGGGTGGACAAGGCTAGCAGCACTAGTAGAAGCAGCACCCCCACCGGCCCTATGCCTCTCCTGAGCCCAAGGCCCAGTCCTAAGATGGCCGCTACGCCCAGCAACTCTAACCTCTTCTACACAGTAGAGGTGGGCGACACCCGCTTCACTATCCTACGCCGCTACACTAACCTCAAGCCCATCGGCTCTGGGGCCCAAGGCATTGTCTGGTGAGGTCATCTAAACACACACACACACACACACACACACACACACACACACACACACACACACACACACACACACACACACACACATCTTTAAAGTTGGTAGATGCTTACATGAAGGTTAGAATAAACTTAAATAGAATTTGCCAAAAAACAGAGTTTTTTTTTTAACTTGCAAGAAAGGGATTTTATTTTTTTTATATACTTTTTTTGCATGCCTCTTACAACTAACATGATATTATGTGTGATGTATTTTGTAGGTAGGTACAACACACACACACACACACAAAAAAAAAAAAAATAATAAATAAATAAAAATAAATAAATGAAAAAAATTAAAATAAAATAAAATTATATTAGGGCAAATTATAACCATATTAGGGAGTTCTTTAATGAAATTGACTGATCCATGGTATACCAGGAAAGGGATATGCAATTGAAATACGATAGATTTATGGATTTATATAACTGCTGTGAAAAAGTTTGTGCCATATCATAGAAAGAGGACTTTAAATAATAAACAGTGGTATAATAGAAATTGTGAAGAAGCAAAAAAGAACAAAGAAAAGGCATGGAAGAAACTTAAGAAAAACAGTGATGTATTATCAAGAGAAGTTTACAAAACAGCAAGGAATAGATATGTTGAAGTAAGGAGAACAGCACAAAAGAATATGAACAGAGGGTGGTGGAAAGCTGTGATAGTGACCCTAAAATGTTTTACAAATTCATAAATGGAAAACTAATATAAGGGAGGCAATAGAAAAGGTAAAAAATGGGGAAGAAGTATATGAGGATGCTAGAGATATAGCTGAAATTTTGAACGACAACTTTTGCAAAGTGTTTACAAAGGAGGAGCATTTTATAGAAGAAAGGCCTACGGAAATAAAGCAAATGCAGGACATCATGGTTACTAAGGAAGATGTAAGGAAAATTATAAGCAATTTGGATATTAATAAATCAATGGGGCCTGATGGCATATCTGGGAGGTTGCTAAAAGAATGTAAGGATCAATTGTTAAACCCCGTATTTGATATTGTGAAAACCTCCATACGAACAGGAATAGTCCTGAAAGAGTGGAAAAGAGCTGACATTGTGCCTATATATAAGAATGGTAGTAGAATGGAACCGCTAAATTATAGACCAGTATCATTGACTAGTATATTGTGCAAGGTATGTGAAGAAGTAATCAAAGCTAAGTGGAGTGAGTATCTAGAAAGTGAAAACATTCTGAGTGAAAGACAGTTTGGTTTCAGAAAAGGAAGATCGTGCGTATCCAATTTATTATGTTTTTATTCAAGAGTGACTGACATACTACAACATAGAGAGGGATGGGTGGATGCTATCTACTTGGACTTGAGAAAGGCCTTTGATAAAGTACCACACAATAGACTGATGTGGAAACTAAAGAAGATTGAAGGAGTAAATGATAAACTAGCAAAATGGATGGAAAATTACTTAGTGGGAAGAGAAATGAGAACAGTGGTGAGAGGAAGGAAGTCCAAGTGGAAGAAGGTAACCAGTGGAGTTCCACAAGGGTCAGTGCTGAGTCCCATCATGTTTTTGATTTATGTTAATGATATGCCAGTAGGAATTGACAGTTACATGAACATGTTTGCAAACTATACTAAAATTATGAGGAGAGTAAAGAATGTGGAAGATTGTAACAAGTTACAGGAAGATCTTGATAAAATATATGAGTGGAGTAAGGAGTGGCAGATGGAATTTAATATAGACAAGAGCCATGTTATGAAAATGGGAAGAAGTAGATACAGACCAAACAAGGATTACAGGCTTGGTGATGAGAAAGACTTAGGAGTAACCGTGCAAAACACTTTGTCACCAGAGAAACACATTAACAATATATTTTGGAAAACATATAACATGCTTCAAAATATTGGCCTTGCATTCCACTACCTAGATGAAGGAATGATGAAGA
Organism: Portunus trituberculatus; assembly: GCF_017591435.1. Lineage (NCBI taxonomy): Eukaryota > Metazoa > Arthropoda > Malacostraca > Decapoda > Portunidae > Portunus > Portunus trituberculatus. The sequence goes on from NC_059304.1 coordinate 28,627,020, forward strand.
TATTATGTACCTTAATAAGACCCCAGTTAGAATATGCAGCTTGTGTCTGGTCACTGCATATGAAGAAAGATGTGAAGAAGGTGGAAAGGGTACAGAGGCTGGCAACAAGGATGGTACCAGGACTCAGGGAGTTAGACTATGAGGAAAGACTGAGAAAACTGGGGCTGACCACATTAGAAGAGAGAAGAACAAGAGGAGACATGATAACTGTATAAATTGGTGAACAAGATTGACATATTGGACAGAGTTGATAAAGGTGACCACAAGTAATCATCTCCGGGGATATGGAAAAAAATTAATAAAAGACATCTGTCGAAATGACGTGAGAAAATACAGTTTCCCGCATCGTAGTATTGATAAGTGGAATAAACTGAGCAGTGATGTCATTGATGCGGTGTGTGTCAATCAGATGAAAGAGAGATATGACAGGAGTGGACAAGGAGAGAGGACACAGAGAGCTTAGCTCGGGCCCTGTAATACACAAATAGGTAAATACACACACACACACACACACAGTAAAAAGATGAGGATGGGAAGATGCTTTAAGGACTTGAAAAAAATCAGCTTTCCTCAAAGAAATATAGCAGCATAGAATAGCCTGGGTGAAGATGTAGTGACAGTAAGGAGTGTGCATAGCTTTAAAAAATAGTTGACAAATGTAGATATGGAGACAGGACCCCATGACTATAATGCCCAGGTCCTGTAAAACTACAACTTAGTAAATACACACACACACACACACACACACACACACACACACACACACACACACACACACACACACACACACACACACACACACACACACACACACACACACACACACACACACACACACACACACACACACGGTAGTTAAAGATATGAAGTCCAAGTGGAGAGCAGTAGAAAGCGGAGTGCCACAAGGGTCGGTATTGGCACCAATACTTTTCCTCATTTATATTAACGACATGCCAGAAGGAGTGAACAGCTACATAAATCTGTTTGCAGATGATATGAAACTGTGCAGAGTTATAAAGCAAAAAGAGGATTGTGAAATACTGCAAGACGACCTAAATAAGATATGGGAATGGAGCAAAAAGTGGGAAATGGAATTCAATATGAAAAAAAGCCATGTCATGGAAATGGGAAAGAGTGAAAGACGACCCGTGGGAATCTATAAGATGGGAGATGGAGTAGAACTGGAGAAAGTAAAAAAGGAAAAGGACTTAGGAGTGACGATGGAAGAAAACAATCAACCAGTAAGCTATATTGATAGAATTTTTAGAGAAACATATAATTTGCTAAAGAATATTGGAGTAGCATTTCACCACATGGACAAAGAAATGATGAAGAAATTAATAAGTACTTTAATAAGACCCAGATTGGAATATGCAGGAGTAGTGTGGACCCCTCATAAAAAGAAACACATAAGGAAATTGGAGAGACTACAAAAAATGGCTACAAGAATGGTTCCAGAATTTGAAGGGATGACATATGAGGAGAGACTAAAGGCTATGGATCTACCAACCCTGGAACAAAGAAGGGAGAGAGGAGACCTGATACAAGTTTTTAAATTGATCAACGGAATGGACCAAGTGGATAATGAGAAACTGATCCTGAGAGAAGAATATGACATTCGAAGCACAAGATCGCATAGTAAAAAGCTGAGAAAAGGAAAATGTCTGAGAGATGTTAAAAAATATAGTTTCCCGCAAAGATGTATTGAGATGTGGAACAGTTTAAATGAAGAAGTAGTGTCTGCAACGAGTGTGCATACTTTTAAAGATTGGATAAGTGTAGATATGGAGACGGGGCCACACAAGCATAAAGCCCAGGCCCTGTAAAACTACAACTAGGTAAATACACACACACGCGGCTAGAGCGCTGGCTTCACAAGCCAGAGGACCGGGGTTCGATTCCCCGGCCGGGTGGAGATATTTGGGTGTGTCTCCTTTCACGTGTAGCCCCTGTTAACCTAGCAGTGAGTAGGTACGGGATGTAAATCGAGGAGTTGTGACCTTGTTGTCTCGGTGTGTGGTGTGTGCCTGGTCTCAGGCCTATCCGAAGATCGGAAATAATGAGCTCTTAGCTCGTTCCGTAGGGTAACGTCTGGCTGTCTCGTCAGAGACTGCAGCAGATCAAACAGTGAAACACACACACACACTAGCTTAGGTGGTTCCCATATATAAGAGCAGAAGGAAGGAAAAACCTTTAAATTACAGACTGGTATCACTAACTAGTGTAATATGTAAGATGTGTGAAAGAGTATTAAAGAAACAATGGATTGAGTTTCTTGAAGACAACAAATTATTATCAAATAGCCAATTTGGTTTTAGAAAAGGTCAGTCGTGTGTAACTAATTTATTGAATTTCTACTCTAGAATAGTTGATAAAGTACAAGAGAGGGATGGATTGACTGTATTTATTTAGGTTTAAAAAAGGCGTTTGATAAAGTGCCACATGAAAGATTATTTTGGAAGTTAGAGGAAAAGGGTGGCTTAAAAGGAAGCACATTGAGATGGATGGAACATTACTTGAGGGGGAGAGAAATAAGGACGGTAGTTAAAGATATGAAGTGCAGGTGGAGAGCAGTAGACAGCAGAGTGCCACAGTGGTCAGTATTGGTACCAATACTTTTTCTCATATATATATATAAACAACATGCCAGAGGGAGTGAACAGCTACATAAATCTGTTTGCAGATGATGCGAAACTGTGCAGAGTCATAAAACAAAAAGAGGATTGTGAAATACTGCAGGAAGACTTAAACAAGATCTGGAAATGGAGTAAAAAATGGGAGATGGAATTCAATGTGGCCAAAAGCCATGTCAAGGAAATGGGAAAAAGTGAAAGATGACCAGTGGAAATCTATAAGATGGGAGATGGGAAAAGAACTAGAAAAAGTAAAAAAGGAAAAGGACTTGGGAGTGACGATGGAAGAAAATAATCAACCGGTAAGCCATATTGATAGAATTTTCAGAGAGACATATAATTTGCTAAGGAATATTGGATTAGTATTTCACTACATGGACAAAGAAATGATGAAGAAATTGATAAGTACTATAATAAGACCCAGATTGGAATATGCAGGAGTTGTGTGGACCCCCATAAAAAGAAACACATAAGAAAATTGGAGAGACTACAAAAATTGGCTACAAGAGTGTTTCCAGAATTTAAAGGGATGACATATGAGGAGAGACTAAAAGCTATGGATCTACCAACCCTGGAACAGAGAAGAGAGAGAGGGGATCTGATACAAGTTTATAAATTGATTAAAGAAATGGATCAAGTGGATAATGAGAAACTAATCTTGAGAGAAGAATATGACATTCGAAGCACAAGATCGCATAGTAAAAAGCTGAGAAAGGGAAGATGTCTGAGATGTTAAAAAACATAGTTTCCCACAAAGATGTATTGAGACTTGGAACAGTTTGAGTGAGGAAGTGGTGGCAGCAACGAGTGTGCATAGTTTAAAAAAAAAATTGGATAAGTGTAGATATGGAGAAGGGGCCACACGGGCATAAAGTCCAGGCCCTGTAAAATTACAAGTAGGTATATACAACTAGGTAAATACACACACACACACACACACACACACACACACACACACACACACACACACACACACACACACACACACACAGAAAAAAAAAATAAATAAATAAAATAAAATAAACGATACAAAGAAAAAAGATTGTATCGTGCCAAGACAAATTTTGAAATGTTGAAAAATTGGTGGTATTGATTGGGAAGTAAATATGCAAGGTAAGACAGTCCAGGAGAAATATGAAATATTCCTTGACTGGTATTTTTATTTATGCAAGAGGTGAACTAGCCAAGGGTAATAAAAGATAAAAAAAAAAAAAAAAAAAAAACGAAATGCAGTAAAGAATTGGCGAAAGTCAAGTTGTAGGAAGATGGAAATACAGAACCAGGCAGGTAGTTCCAGAGTTTACCAGAGAAAGGTATAAAGGATTGAGAATACTGGTTAACTCTTGTATGAGAGAGTTGAACAGAATAGGGATGAGAGGAAGAAGGCATGCAGCGAGGCTGCAGGAGGAGGAGAGGCATGCAATTAGCAAGATTAGTAGAAGTTAGCATGAAAATAGCGATAAAAGATAGAAAGAGATGCACCATTTCAGCGGTGAGAAATAGGCTGAAAACAGTCAGTCAGATAGGGGAGTTGAATGGACAAAAAGCTTTTGATTCTACCCCATTTAACAAAACTGTGTGAGTGGAACCCTCCCAAATATGCAAAGACTACTCCATACAAGGACGGAAAAGTCCCTTCTACAGAGTTAGCAGTTGGAGGGGCAAGAAAAACTGGTGGAGATGCCTTAGAATGCCTAACTTCATAGAAGCTGTTTTAGCAAGAGATGAGATATGAAGTTTCCAGTTAAGAATATGAGTTAAGGACAGACCGAGGATATTCAGAGTAAAAGGGAGACAGTTTAGTGTCATTGAAGAAGAGGGGATAGTTGTCTGGAAGGTTGTGTTGAGTTGATAGATGGAGGAATTGAGTTTTTGAGGCATTGCTGGAAGTTTACCTACATTCAACCTGTTCTTAAAAAGGGTGACCATTCTAATCTCTCAAACTACCGTCTTATAGCTTTAATCTATCCTCAATAGGAAGATTCTTAAACATCTGTCACTTCACAATCTTCTACCTGATCGCCAGTATGGCTCTCGCCAAGGTCGCTCTACTGGTGATCTGGCATTCCTTACTGAGTCTTGATCATCCTCTTTTAAAGATTTGGGTGAAACTTTTGCTGTCATGTTAGACATATCAAAAGCTTTTGATAGAGTCTGGCACAGAACTTTGATTTCAAAACTGCCCTCCTACGGTTTCTATCCTTCCCTCTGCAACTTTATCTCAAGTTTCCTTTTCTGCAGCTGTGGTAAATGGCCACTGTTCTTCTCCTAAATCTATTAACAGTGGTGTTCTTCAGGGTTCTGTTCTGTCACCCACTCTCTTTCTATTATTCATTAATGATCTTAGCAAAACTTCTTGCCCTAACCACTCGTATGCTGATGCTACCACCCTACATCTTTCCACGTCCTTTCAGAGAGGACCAAGCCTTCAGGAAGTCATCAGATCATGCAGGGATGCCACAGAAAGCCTGACTTCTGATCCTTCTGTGATTTCTGATTGTGGTAGAGAAAACTTAGTTGTACTCAATGCCTCAAAAATTCAATTCCTCCATCTGTCAACTCAACACAATCTTCCAGATAATTATCCCCTCTTCTTGAATGACACTCAACTGTCTCTCTCTTCCACAATGAATATCCTCGGTCTGTCCTTTACTCATAATCTTAACTGGAAACTTTACATCTCACGTCTCGCTAAAACAGCTTCTATGAAGTTGGGCGTTCTGCGGGTTCTCTACCAGTTTTTTTTTTACCCTTTCAACTGTTAACTCTGTACGAGAGCCTTATCCGTCCTTGTATGGAGTACTCTTTGCATGTTTGGGGGGGTTCCACTCAAACAGATTTATTAGATAGAGTGGAATCAAAAGCTTTTTGTGTCATGAGCTCCCCTCCTCTGACTGACTGTCTTTAGCTTCTCTCTCACCACCAAAATGTTGCATCTCTTTCTATCTTTTATTGCTATTTTCATACCAACTGCTCTACTGATCTTGCTAACTGCATGTCTGCTCCATCCTGTGGCCTCGCTGCACAAGGCTTTCTTCTTCCTCTCACCCCTATTCTGTCCAACTCTCTAATGCAAGAGTTAACCAGTACTCTTAATCATTCATACCTTTCACTGGTAAACTCTGGAACTCTTTTCCTGCTTCTGTATTTCCATCTTCCTTTGACTTGACTTCTTTTAACCCATACAGCGTCAGCAGATCTGAGACTTTGTGATTTCGCCAGTGCTGGCCACATCATGGATTTTTTTTTTTTTGCTAAACCAGTCTTAAATGATGTGAAACAAATGAAAATGACAGTCATTCCTCCCAGAACTGACTGGAAGTATTATTAATTGGTGTGAGATATTTTGCGCTAAGGTTAGCGACTTAGCAAAGCCTTATGTGACTAGTTTATTCGCTTCCTCGTTTCTCACCAGTCGATCCCCGAATTGGACACATGCATAATATCGTTCCTGAGTTGAAAGAAAAACAACATGTCATGTTTTACTGTTTGAGAGTGCTTGTGGATAAAAATAGACACGAGATATCGCGAGGGAGTGTTGCCTTTCACGGTGCAAATATTTTCCGAGTAATATGTACTTGTTTTTCCTTATAACAAAGCTATTGGAAAATTCTTATTTATGTCATACAAAGTTTTCACTACCACAATATAACAGTTACCAAAAACAACTGAAATGGTAAGAGTAAGTAATGGAAATTACACTTTCTTCATATTAGTGGAGTTGAGGCGTCAGTTTCCCGCTACACCGAGCTGAAGGCAGCAGAAACAGCTAAAGTTCAGGATTGTAATAAATAAATACAGGAAGCATTCATGTTAGCAGGGACGAGGAGGCAGCATGAGCAATGTCTACAGTGCATGATGACAGTATAATGGTAGGTTTTGAGGACGCAATACCTCCGAAAACACAAGGAAGCTCGCCGATGTATCTCATACGTCTCTGACGCCCGGTTCGCTCAGAGTAGCTGACGTATCTCGTACGTCTCTGACGCTCTACGGGTTAAGAGAGAGGTGTCGAGACATTTGTCCCTGAATTTGGGCTAACTTCCATGTCTTTTAAGGGACTGGCAACATAGTATTTTTTTTTATCTATATTTATTTATTCATTTATTTATTCAATTTATTTATTTATTTATTTATTTTTTTTTTTTTGCCTTATTTTGTTGCCCTTGGCCAGCTGTCCCTCCTACATAAAAAACAAAGAAGAGTTTTCTATGCCCTATCAGAAATCTTAGAAAGATCAGAAGTCAGGTGTACTATGGCATCTGTGCATCATCTGTTGACTTCCAGAAGGGTTGGTTGTCTGTGAAAGGACATGCAAAGATGTAGGGTGGTATCATCAGCGTAGGAGTACATAGGGCAAGAAATTTGATTTAGATCATTAATGAAAAATAGAAAGAGAGTGGATGACAAGACAGAACTCTGAGGAACACCACTATTAATACAGTTAGATCAATAGCCATCTACCATGGCTGTAATAGAACATTCAGAAAGGAAACGAGGTGAAGATGCAGAGAGAAGGATAAAAACTGTAGGAGGGCAGTTTTGAATGAAAGTTTTGTGCCAGACTCTATCAAAAGCTTTTGATATGTCTAACATGACAGCAAAAGTTTCACCAACATCTCAAAAAGAGGATGACCAAGACTTACTAAAGAAAGCTAGAATATCATCACCTTGACGGAATCGATACTGGCGATCAGATAGAAGATTGTGAAGTGACAGATGTTTAAGAATCTTCCTATTGAGGATAAATTAAAAAACTTTAGACTCGTATTCCTGACAATCTTGGGGATGCCCAACATTATTAGTCTTTTTCTTACCTCTAATCCAGGGGTTCTCTACCTGGGGTTTGTAAACCCTCAGAGGTTCACAAGAAAATTTTCTGGGGTACTTAGATGGCTGAGTTAATAATATCCTTTGTAGTACTATTACACATTGAGTTAATGTCAGTCACTTGTTCGATATCAGATTACTGGGGGGTTCGGGTAGAGGGTTCTTAACAAGAAAAAGCTTGCGAACCCCCTGCTCTAATCCTTCTGTTTAGACTGTTACCTTATCTTCTCCTTAGGGCTCGTCTGATCACAATACCATATATGCATCTTGTCCTATTTCTCTAATCCCTCCTCAAGATCACCTAAGGTGGAGGTGCCTCCAGAATTTTGCCTCAGCCAGCTGAGGGGACCTGAGGAGATATTATGCTAATTTTCCCAGGAATGATTATTGTTTCTCTATCAGAGACCCATATCTGTGTGCTGAATGCATAACAGAGGTGATAGTGTTTTGGCATGGAGGCATACATTCCTTGCTCTTTTCCTTAACTTAAACCTTCTAGACCTTGGTTTAATACAGCGTGTTACTGGTGATCTTCTGGCTTTCCTTACTGAGTCTTGGTCATCCTCTCTTAGAGATTTTGGTGAAACATTTGCTTTCACATTATGGAAGGGGTGGCGTAGTGGATAAGGTGGTGAGCGTGGGATTTGGCAGATGTCCATGCATAGGTTCGAATCCCACCATGTACCACCTTGCAACTATACCATTTGGTAAGTGGCTTAAGGTTTCCTACATGTCACCATGATACCCAGGTTCTAGATGGTTACACCAAAGATGTGCTTGGATGGTTATATGGTCTGTAATATGAGTGTTCTATAAATAAAGTAAAACTGAACAGCGCTTTCTATGCATACTCTTCAAGTATACCTACAGGTGCTATAAGCCATAACATTAAAAAATAAATAAATAAAAAATCAAAAGCTTTTGATAGAGTCTGGCACAAAGCTTTGATTTCAGAACTGCCCTCCTACAGTTTCAATCCTTGTCTGTAATTTTATCTCAAGTTTCCTTTCCAATCATGCTATTGCAGCTGTGGTAGACAGCCATTGTTCTTCTTAATATATTATTAATGGTGAACCTCATTGATCTTAATCAAACTTCTTGCCCTATCTACTCCTACACTGATTATACCACCCTACATCTTTCCACATCCTTTCAGAAACAACCAACCCTTCAGGAAGTCAATAGATCATGCAGGAATACCACAGAATGCCTGACCCCTGATTTTTCTAAGATTTCTGATTGGGACAGAGAAAACTTAGTAGTGTTCAATGACTCAAAACATTAATTTCTCCATATATCAACTCGACACAACCTCCGGACAACTATTTCCTCTTCTTCACTTACTCTTACCTGTCTCCCTCTTTTACACTGAATATCCTTGAATATCCTTGGTCTGTCCTCTACTCATAGTCTTACCTCGAAATTTCACTTCTCAACTCTTGCTAGAACAGCTTCTATCAAGTTAACATAAGAACATAAGAAAAGAGGGAAGTTGCAAGAGGCCTCCAGGCCTATATGAGGCAGTCCCTGTGTGTTTAAAGCTACCTAATTCCATCTATCATCCCCATCCATGAACTTATCTATTCTTCTTTTAAAGCTCCCTATTAACTCAGCCCTGACTACATGACCACTGAGACCATTCCACTCATCAACCACTCTGAAAACCAGTTTATTCCCATTTCTTTCCTAAACCTGAATTTTTCAAGTTTAAACCTATTATTTCCAGTTCTGTGCCTGCTACTGATCCTAAGAACTACATTCACGTCCCCTTTGTTAAAACCCTTTTAAGTTAGGCGTTCTGAGGTGTGTCTGCCAATTTTTCTAGCCCCTTCAACTGCTAACTCTATACAAGAGCCTTATCTGTTCTTATATGGAGTACTCTTCGCATGTTTGGGCGGTTCCGCTCACACAGTTTTATTAGATAAGGTTGAATCAGAAACTTTTTATATCATCAACTTCCCTCCTCTGACTGACTGTCTTCAGCCTCTTTCTTACCACTGAGATGTTGCATGTCTTGCTATCTTTTATCACTATTTTCATATTAACTGCTCTACTGGTCTTGCTAACTGTATACCTCCTCTCCTCCTGTGGCCTCGTTCCACAAGGTTTCCTTCTTCCTTTCACCGCTATTCTGTCCAATTCTCTAATGCAATATTTAACCAGTATTCTCATCATTCATACCTTTCTCTGGTAAACTCTGGAAATCCATGCCTGCTTTTTTATTTCCATCTTCCTACGAATAGATTCCTTTAAAGAGAGGTTTCAAGACATTTGTCCCAGACTTTTGGGTAATTCTTTTTTTTTTTTTACTTTTAAGGGAACTGGCATTCAAATGGGCCTTTTTTTTATTCCTTTAATCTTTTGCTGCCCTTGGCTGGCTTCCCCCTTCCATAAAAAAAAAAGAAAAAGGAAAAAATTAGGGCCACTCACTTTGATGAGCTGCTGCTGACGCTGTTATTGTTTTGAACATGGGGAGTGAGTGGTGCGTGTGTTGTCCACAAGAGGCGCTGGTGTAGTCAAAAGCACGTCGGCTTGCGTGATATAGCGGGGCTTTCAAACTTGAAAAAAATTACTTGGATAAAACTTCGTTAAAGCGAGTTTGGTGTTCGTTAAACGAGTAGATGGTAGTAAAATGAAACCTTCGTTGTAGCGAAATTTCGTTGTGTGAACCTTCGTTAAGTGCGGCTTGCCTGTATATATATACACAATAAGGTCCCGGGTTACGTCGGTCTCAGGTTACGTCAAACTCGCACTTACGTCAGTCCACTATAAGGCAATTTCAGATTTTAAAAAATTTATAAATCGTAAAGTGTGGGGTTTATTGTTGTTGTTGGCCGCCAGGCGTCACTAGTGGTTATCCACCACACCGCCCACCTCATGCTTGAATACAATAACACTCACGCCTCAGTTCCACCACACCGTCGCCCCTGGCAAGAGTGTTCCTACATCTGCGTTTGCTGACTATCTTAGTATCTTGCTCAATGGCACCAAAAAGAAAACTCCTGAGTGATAGCAGTTATGCTAAGAAAAGGAAAACCATTACGCTACAAGAAAAAGTGGACATAATTAAAAGACATGAGAAGGGAGGCAGCAGCTGTGTGTAAGGGAGTGAAGAAGAAAATGGGAAGCCCGTTACCATGACAACGGGGAGGTTGACGACCTTGAGGGCTCACACACCTATCACAACAATAGCATCTCCGGAGCCTTCGCCTGGGCCACACGACACTCGCAGCTCACTTGCACCGTCTGCGCTTGTCTGCTGATCCCTATTGCCCTTTCCTATTGCATTTCCTGCCCCGCTGCCCACGCTTCTACTCCCACCGCACTGCAAAACGCTCCCAGCTGTCCACCCTGGGCGTCACAACATTCGACCTGCCCACCCTCCTGGCGGCCTCAGGCGTCCACCCCTCTGGCAACATGCAGTCCTTCGCGTTTGTGGCCCTAATCAACAACAAAAACAAGCTTGTGTTTCATATTCCTACATACTTGTAAATAATATAATAATATAACCTTTTACTTATATAACGCTTCTACTCCTACCGCACTCCACAAAGCTCCCAGCTGTCCGCCATGGGCATCACAACATTCGACCTGCCCACCCTCCTGGCGGCCTCAGGCGCCCCTCGCGGCAACCTGCAGTCCTTCGTGTTCGCGGCCCTAATCAATATATTCCTACATAGTTGTAAATAATATACCAATATAACAATATAACCTTTTACTTACCTGAATAACCATAAAAAATTATTGGTTGAAAACTCGATAATATGCTTTGAAAGTACAAAAACTCGAGTTACGTACAAAATCGACTTACATCATGTTTCAGGAACGTAACTCTGACGTAACTCGGGACCTTACTGTATATATATATATATATATATATATATATATATATATATATATATATGTGTGTGCAGGCAACTCCCACTCAACGAAGTGGTTACGTTCCTAAAAAATCCTTTGTTAAGTTAAACTTCCTTGAGTGAACCGATTATAACAAGTTTAATCCCTGACTTGAACTTCCATTGAGAGTAAACAAAGCGAGAGTGCATCATAGTACAGAGAGAGAGGGGATCTGATACAAATTTATAAATTCATTAACGGAATGGATCAAGTAGATAATGAGAAACTAATCCTGAGAAGAATATGACATTAGAAGCACAAGATTGCATAGTGAAAAACTGAGGAAGGGAAAATGTCTGAAAGATGTTGAAATATATAGTTTCCCGCAAAGATTTGTCGAGACTTGGAACAGTTTGAGTGAGGAAGTGGTGTCAGCAACGAGTGTGCATAGTTTTAAAGGAAAATTGGATAAGTGTAGATATGGAGACGGGGCCACACGAGCATAAAGCCCAGGCCCTGTAAAACTACAACTAGGTAAATATACACACATACATATATATATACAGGCAAACCCCGCTTAACGAAGGGGGTACTTTCCTAAAAAACACTTCGTTAAGTGAAACTTTTTTAAGCGAACTGATTATAACAAGTTTAAACCCTGACTTGAACTTCCATTGAGAGTAAACAAAGCGAGAGTGCATCTTAGTACAGTGAATAGTTTAATGAAAGTAAAAATTATGAAGTTAAACATATAGGCAGTTTAATTTAAGTCATTATAATGTACACTAATGTATGTATGTACGTAACCCGTAATGTTGACAATCTCAAATTTATGAAGGGAGGGACAGTGAAATTGGAAAGACATTAACCGGCAAAGTGTGGAATGTAAACAAAGTATGCATCATTGTATCACATACAAAACTTATGTACCACATTTCCACAAGGCTTTCCATTTTATCCTTTGTAGAATCATGAGTTCAGGTGGTTCTTTTAGCTTGCAAGGAAGATACGGTCTCACCAGCCTTCTTAATAGTCTGCTGACTTGAAAATAGTAGAGACAGTAAATGGAGGCAAGATGGTGGTGAGCAATGCTATAGTTTTCTCGCCTCTCGTGTCTGTGAATAATATCCAGCTTCACTTCGAGAGTAAGAGACTTCCTGGTCTTCTTAGGAACGCTAGGCCACATTGCAGGGAGTTTTGGTGGTAAGTTGAGCGAGGGAAGATGAGCTGTTGCTGATGATGTTATTGTTTTGAACAGGGGACTGAGTGGTGCACGTGTTGTCCACGAGAGGCTTGATCTTGATCTTGATCTTGATTCCACAGGTGTTCCAGGATTTCTCCTGAGGCAGGCCTTAATATTGGCAGCTCCTGGTGTATTCAAAAGGTTTTCGGTTTGCGTGATACGGCGGGGCTTTCAAACTTGGAAAAAATTACCTGGATAAAACTTCTTTAAAGTGAGTTTTGTGTTCGTTAAATGAGCAGATGATAGTAAAATGAAACCTTCGTTGTAGCGAAATTTCGTTGTGTGAACCTTCATTAAGCGGGGGTTGCCTGTATGTATATATATGTATGTATATATATATATATATATATATATATATATATATATATATATATATATATATATATATATATATATATATATGTACAGTAAAACCTCACTTGACGAACATCTCTAAAGACGAACAATTCGGGAGATGACCAAAAAATTTGTCAATATATTGACCCAGGGGACGAACGATATTTTTGGGGATGAACGCAGTTAAATGGCTCGCCGGTAGGCGAGCCATTTGTGTGATAGCCAACCCAACTATCACACAACAACAAAACAAAACAAACACAAAAGAAAATAGAAACAGGAACATACAAAAAATATTACATAACATAATCTCCATGCCACCATGATTTTCTCCTGTTTTTCCTGGGCATGGTGATCTTACCGGCGCGCTCTACTGTAGCTTCCTCGGCGTTATCCTCTCTGCTATAACGTGGCCCCACAAAAGCGGCACTGACTTGTGACACGCTACACAGCTGTTGTGTAGCTCTGGCGCGCCGTGCACATCCAAAGTCCTCTCTCATGACTGTCTTCTCGGATCTTGTCTGTCTTCCTCCTCATCCTCCTCTCCTCCATTTCATCATGCCATCAACGTCCAGTCTTTCAAGTAAATAACCTTTTCTTTTTTATTCATTTTATTATCATTTTGATAGCATTTAGGTAAGTAAAACAATTTAGGCTTTTTATAATTATTTTGTGTATGTCATGCATACATTAAAGGTCTATTTTGAAAGGGTTTTATGGACAAAAGTATGATTTTTTTTTGGTCTGGAACGGATTAATGGTATTTCAATACATTCTTATGGGAAAAAATTGATTCATGGGACGAACAAATCGGGTGACGAACAGGATTTAGGAATGAATTATGGTCATGAGCTGAGGTTTTACTGTATATATATATATATATATATATATATATATATATATATATATATATATATATATATATATATACAGTAAGCCCCCACACTTGGTGAATTAATTAGTCTGGCGAAACTACCGCCAAATGTGGATTTCGCCGAGCACGAGTTCTTTATACCATATAAATTGCCTAAAAATTGCCTCAATCAGTATTTGGTCACTGCCAAAGTCCCTCTTTTGACCCCTTAAATGCCATCTTTCGAGCTGAAATAAAATCTTTTGCCTTCACATATTAGAACACATGTACAAAACAGACCAATAAACAATAAATAAAGCTAATAAGACATGATAAAAAGGCTGTAACTCCCCTTTTTCCACCCATTTCCCTCGCCCACTTTTGTTCTTGCCGCCACCACCATTGTCCTTACACCCACCGGTACCACCTATTGCGCTTTTTGAGGGCGTGTTGGCAGTAAATCGCCAGAATTCGTTCCCACGCTAGCAAAAAAGAGGTTAGCACAAACAAAATGGCTGAAAGGGACTCTCACACTGCACTCTGATAGGTTTAGAGAGAGGTATGACATCACCTGGGAGCTGCGTGGTTCATCATGCGGTCGCCAGGGGACCGCCAAGTTTGAATTCAAATTGCCAAGCGTGCACTCGGTGGTCCGTGGCCACCCTACCGCCAAAAGTGAATTTCGCCAAGCTGAGATTTGCCAAGTGCCAGGGTTTACTGTATACTATATTATGTGCAGTGGAGACTCAATACTTGAATGTCTTAATAGTTGAATTTTTCAATAATCAAATGCAAAAGTTCAAATTAATACTAAAAAAAAAGTACCCGATAGTTGAACATCCACATATATGGTTATAAACAAAGGCTCCCTACCCCATCTCTGCCATTTGTGCTGCCATGGTCATCAGAATAACATTGTCCTATGTTCTGTCCAAAATTTTTGATTTACAAACTTACATTAACACCAAAGTATCTGGTATTCGAATGGCCACAGGCATGGTTGTAAACAAAGCTCTGGCTTCTCCCTCCCTGCTGCCACCATTGTCCTGTTCTGGGCATTTCTGGAAAAAATGGTATTCCGGTACATCGGATACCAATGCACATCCCTAGTCCTGCCATGAGTCCTGTCATGAGAAAAACAACATTCTTCTGTATTCTGTCGGTAGTTTTTCATGTAGAAACTTGTAATAGCATCAAAGATGATGAGAATAAGGAATCTACTTAGAGTTAGCCATAGCCCTCCACAAATGGGTTCACAGTTATCACACCAGATGTTTTCATGGATGGTGACTTGTCCTCCATTAACCACCCTCCTCCTCCCAATCCTTCTCTCCTCTTCTCTGTTATCCATCAGAAATCAAAATTGTACTCATAAGAAAAAAATATTTGGAAGTTTTTAAAAACTTGAGGTTTTCTTAAGATTAGGCAATTTTATTTATAGTGGTAGCCATATTAGGGCCCATATCACCATCCAAGTGCATCTTTGGTGTAACTACCTAGAACCTGGGTATCATAGTGACATGTAGGTATCTTTAAACCACTCAACAAATGGTAAAGTATCAAGGTGGTACGTGATGGGATTCGAACCTACGCATGGACATCTGCCTGATCCCACACTCACCACCTTATTCACTAGGCCACTGCCTCCCTGATTTATAGATATCGATAGTCAAACATTTTGATACTCGAACAACCATTTCTAACTAATTCAGTTCAAGTATTGATTCTCCACTATATATATATATATATATATATATATATATATATATATATATATATATATATATATATATATATACACAGGTAACTCGATTCACGCGATAGATGCGTTCCAAGAGGCATCACGTATATCAAAATTCGTGTAAAATAAACTTGTAATTCTCATAAGAAATAATAGATAATAGGGGGATGCAGGATTTGGTCCAAAAAAATTTGTACAAAATACTCTTTATTTGGCTAAATTAACATTTTTATTATTTACCATTCTAAATACTAGAAGTATATCTAAAGTAAAGGGAAAAGCAAGAAATAATAAGAGAAAACAACAAAATATGTAAACACAACACTCACTGCTTTCACCACTCACATCACAGTCAGTCACCATCTTCCTCTGAGCTTTTCCATTTGGCTAAATTAGCATGTTTTTATTATTTATCATTCTAAATACTAGAAGTGTATTTAAAGTAAAGGGAAAAGCAAGAAATAGAGAGAAAGCAAAAAAATAAGAAAACAAAACAAAGTATGTAAACACAACACTCACTGCATCACTGCCTTCACCACTCACACCACAGTCAGTCACTGTCTCCCTCTGAGCTTTTCCACTTTATCAAAAATCCACTTATCAAAAATAACCCCACGGTATAAAAGTAAACATTAGTAAAAAAATAAATGCAGGACGCCAGTGTCTTAATTCAGCCATCACAAGCACATGCTGTTGCTGTCCACCTAGTCAAGGACGTCATCATCCACCTGCGCTTCCTCTGCTTCCTCTGCAGCATGATGGTCTGGCACTTTTTCTTGGGAAATTCTTTTTGCATCACTGTGTAGTAGAGGAGTGCGCCCATGGCAGTGGAGTTCCCACCTATCGGCCAGCTGCGGAACTCTCTGGCGCGCAGTTTGAAATTGTGTCTGGCGCTCGGTTTGAAATCCAGTTGGGCCAAAGAGTGTATAAGCAAACCAATCACGTAAACTTAATGATAATAATTTTTACCAGTATAGTGGAGTTACCAGTATAGTGGAGACTTAGCACTCAAACTTAATTTGTTGCAAATGGTTGTTCTAGTATTAAAAAGTTAGACTATTGATGCCTATAAATATGGTAATTCATTCTAATCTTAGCAAAACCAAGTTTATAAAAAAATTTCTATTTTTTTTTATAATTTTGATTTGTACATACCGTAGATAAAGGCTGGTGATGGATAATTTAGAAGAAGAGGGGAGAAGGGTGGGGAGGAGGAGGGAGGTCGTCGGAGGATGAGTCACCATCCATGAAACCTTCTTTGTAACTTTTTTCCTGTTAATATTCCTGTGAATCCACTAGTGGAGAGCTGTGGCTCACTTACATTTGCACTCTCACCAGATTCCTTATTTTCATCACTAATAACTCTCTTTGGTCCCATCATAAGTTTCTAAATGAAAAACTACCGACAGTACAGAATGTTTTTCTGCTCAAGACTATGGTAGGACTAGGGATGTGCACTGGCTTCTGGTATACAGTGTTCCCTCGCAATTTTACGGTTCAACTTTCGTGGTCTCACTGTTTCGTGGGCTTTATACATACTCGTAGATACGTTCTTTGGATTTTTCGCTATATCACAGGGTCTGTGGCGTCACTTACAAATACTATACATACAGTAATTTGGTAATTTGGTGTATAATAACGATGACAATGTATGTTACTATGTATGTAAAGTACTGTACATAACATAACATAACATAAATAATAGGATAACAAAGGGCCACCAGGGCCCATCTAGGTTATCCTGTATCAGTCGCACAGCGACCTCGTCATCAGTACTTAAAGATACACTTACAAGTACACAATACATTATATACTAATTCTAAATATTTGGCCCATTAACAGGGCTAAGTCCTGCAGCAAAATCCTCTACAATTTGTGGTCCCCATACATGGGGATCATGTCTTGTTTAACTATAGTAAATTTCTTATAAAAACTATCATGCAGTGCTATACATAATTATAAATCTAATAAATTTAAGTGCTTATCTAATCTATTTTTAAACATTGTCAAACTAGTGCTATTTACAACCGTCTCTGGCAATGCATTCCAGAAGTCTACCACCCTATGACTTAAGAAATATTTTCTTCTATCTAACCTGCAGCCTTGCTTTCTAATCTTACTACCATGATTTGTAGTCTTACTTCCCTCCTCTAAGGTAAAGAAAGATCTCACATCTATGTAGTTTGTATCTGAGAACATTTGAAATAACTATCATATCCCCTCTTATACATCTCCTCTCAAATGAAAACATGTTTAATTCCTTTAATCTATCTCTATACTCCAGGCACTTTAATGCTGGTATCATCCTAGTTGCTTTTCTCTGAACTGCTTCTAACATGTTGATATCCTGCCTATAGTGGGGTGACCAGGCCTGTATGCAATACTCTAAATGGGGCCTAACATAGGAATTATATAAGCTACGCACCACTTCCTTACTTTTATAACTAACATTTCTATTTATAAAACCCAGGATCCTATTTGCCCTATTTCTTGCTTCTAAACATTGCTTTGAAAATTTCATAGTCCTGTCTATCACTACTCCTAAATCCTTTCCTTCCTCTACTGCCTCTAGCCAACATCCCTCCATCTCATAGTTAAAGTTTGTGTTGTCTTTACCTAAATGCATAACCTGACACTTTTTAGAATTAAACTCCATCTGCCACCTGTCTGCCCATGCTATCAGCCTGTCCAGGTCTCGTTGTATTCTGTAATTGTCCTTTTCACCCTGTACTGCACATGCTATCTTAGTATCATCTGCAAACTTTGATACTTTGCTACTAATTCCTATATCTAAATCGTTAATGTACACCAAGAAAAGAAGAGGTCCTAGCACTGATCCTTGGGGTACTTCACTAACCACTTCCTTCCACTCAGACATTGCCCCATTTAAAACTACTCTCTGTTTCCTATCAGAAAGCCATTCACTAATCCAATCAACTAACATACCCCCTATCCCATGTAGTCTCAATTTGTACACTAGCCGCCTATGCGGTACCTTATCAAATGCCTTGCTAAAATCTAGATATATAACATCTATGCTATTTTCATCATCTAACTCCTTGGTAATATATTCTAAGATATCAAGCAAATTTGTAAGACAGGACCTCCCTGATCTAAAGCCATGTTGGGTATCTCTAATTAATCTAATCTCATTTAAATGCTCCCAAATACTACCCTTTATGATTTTCTCTAGTATCTTACATACTATACTAGTTAAACTGATCGGTCTATAATTATTCGCATCATCCTTCCTACCTTTTTTAAATATTGGAGTAACATTAGCTAACTTCCAGTCCTGAGGTATCTCAGCAAACCTAAGTGATCTATCAAAGATTAACTTAAGTGCTTCAGAAATACTGTCTACACCCTCCCTAAGTACTCTGGCATGTAGCTCATCAGGACCACTAGCTTTCCTATTGTCTAGTTCAAGAATAAATTTCCTAATAATTCCCGGTTTTATATCAATATTTTCTAAAGCTCTTAAACTACTCGTCGCACTGTTTGTAACAGGATTTCCTATTCTTTCCCTAGTAAATACTGAAGAAAATTGTTCATTCAATACTACTATATCTTCATTTTGATCCACTACTACACCATCTTTTCTGAGTGGTCCAATCCTATCCTTATTTCTTTTATCACTGACCTTGTAATAACTATATAATTTTTTGGGATCTTTACTCCCAGCTCTAGCTAGTTTTATCTCTGCCTGCCTTTTACTTTTTTTTATAACCTTACTCAAAACATCTCTGACCTGTCTGTACCTAATCAAATCTACATCTTCCCCACTTTTATGCAACATGTATTGTTCAAATACATATACAGTGTTCCCCCACAACTTTGCGGTTCGTGATAAAAATGAAAAAAATACAGACATGTCGGCACCCATATTGCAAAAAAATACGTTTCATGTTGATGTGTGAGAGTGGTTTCCCAGCATGCCAAACAAAGAGATGAGTTGACTCAGAGGTTTTGTACATACCCATGGGCTCTCATACAACGCGCGTGATTGGTTCCCGGCGCGAGATCGACCAATGAGAGCAAGAGTGTATTTATCCCGTGAGCTGATTGGCTGCGCATCATCGCAGCCTCACCCAACATCTTCCCTTGTTGTATCTCGCCAGTCTCATCCATGCTGTTGACTGTCTCGCATACTTTATCTTAGTGTTGTGTTCTCGATAACTTTTTTTGTTTAAGGAGTGATTCGTTAAGCCCTTACAATGCTGCCTAAGCGCTGTGTCCCTGCAAAAGCTTTCTCTAGTGAGCCCAAGAGGAAAAGGAAGATGATGACCATCAGTGAATAATTGAAACTTTTGGATATGATTAAAGAGGGCAGAAGAGGGTGAGTGTTACATATTGTATGAGAGGAGAGAGAGAGAGAGAGAGAGAGAGAGAGAGTAAATGTATAATTACTGTATAAGGTTTTATAATTAAATAGATTTAAGTAAAATACTGTATATGTAAAGTGAAAATACTGTTTACTTATTTTAAACATTCTGGCAACCACATACACATACATGAAAATTTCAATGGAGGGTAAATCCTACTTCGCGGTTTTTCACCTTTCGCGGAGTGTTCTGGTATCCATTAACCACTATGATAATTATGTCCTTTTATCATTACTCTTTTAGAATGTCAAGAATAAGGAGAAAGTCTTAGTTTCCGTGAAGACGGTGAAGTGTATAGCGGACACATTTTAACAGCTAATGGGTGTTCATGATCTCAGATATTTCATCAGGTAGAAATTTTTTTTTCTTTGCAACTTGGGTAAATAAAGCGAGAGAAACTTTTGATTGCTGGTTTAGAAATGGTACGGATAGTGTCCCGTTTAGTTTTCAGTGCAAAACACTACATGTTTTACCTCCCTGAACTGAAAATGTCCCCGGAATTTGTCTCAGAAATCTGGTCACCCTAGTGTGGAGTTCTTAGAGCTGGAACAGAATGCCGGTTTATACATGTGCTGTAGCTGACTGCAATTCTATATCAAAAAAGAAAAACCAAGGCTTGAAAGGATGGATTGTGTTTCCCAGGAAGAAAGACGCGGCTTGAAGAAGATTATGGGAGACACGATGTAAACGAGGCCCGACGTGGAGAGCTACCAAGGACCATGCTATCTGCTCAAAGCACTTCATAGATTGGTGCAAAGGACCGTCAGCATCGCATCCAGACCCTGAACTGTTTGCCTATAACCGGTGGGGAGCAGGTAGAAACCTGCTTGATGTTGTTTACATACGGAACGGACAATCTTTCACTGAAGTCATACAAGGATTTTGCATCAAAACATCGTGTTTATATGATATTCGTCACATTTTCTGGATTTTATTGCTAATTAATTAACTTGAACCAATGAAATGTGCTTGCTTACTGAAAATAATGTAATTCACTCAAGGTGATGAAGTGTCCCAAAACTGAGACCATGAACCAAGCATTTTTGGCTCGTTTTGCCATATTACATTCTCTGTTCTTGGTGAAGCTGATTAGAGATGTTCCTAATAATTTATTACTTAGTTTGATAGCTGATAGCACATATATGACGTAAAAATTTTTCCAGCATACGGAGTTGAATGTGGTAAATTAAGTTATCTGGCGAATCTGGCAGCTTTTCAGCACTTTCCAACGTCGGGAATTACTGACAGATTTTTATGAAAACTGGCCAAAAACCACCAAACTATGATAAATATAATATAAATATGATAATAATATAGTATAATATGATAAATATGAATAAATTAATAAAATATTGCCTATATAATACAGTAATATATAATTTGCGGGAACGCTCTCTCTCCCGCCACCACTCCCAATACCGGGAGAAAGGAGCAAGATGGGCAAATTTTAAAAATGGCAATTTTTGGTCCTTTGTCGCAAAATTGACATATCACAAAATTTGAACTCACAAAATTGGCCTAAGCACTTATGTATGTATATATATATATATATATATATATATATATATATATATATATATATATATATATATATATATATATATATATATATATATAAACAGTAAGGTCCCGAGTTACGTCAGAATTACGTTCCTGAAACATGACGTAAGTCGATTTTGTACGTAACTCGAGTGTTTGTACTTTCAAGGCATATTATCGAGTTTTCAACCAATAATTTTTTTTATGGTTATTCAGGTAAGTAAAAGGTTATATTGTTATATTGGTATATTATTTACAACTATGTAGGAATATATTGATTAGGGCTGCGAACGCGAAGGACTGCAGGTTGCCGAGAGGGACGGCCTGAGGCCGCCAGGAGGGTGGGCAGGTCAAATGTTGTGACGCCCAGGGCGGGACAGCTGGGAGCTTTGTGGAGTGCGGTAGGAGTAGAAGCGTTATATAAGTAAAAGGTTATATTGTTATATTATTTACAAGTATGTAGGAATATTAAACACAAGCTTGTTTTTGTTGTTGATTAGGGCCGCGAATGCGAAGGACTGCATGTTGCCAGAGGGGTGGACGCCTGAGGCCGCTAGGAGGGTAGGCAGGTCAAATGTTGTGACGTCCAGGGTGGACAGCTGGGAGCGTAGTGCAGTACGGTGGGAGTAGAAGCGTGGGCAGCGGAGCAGGAAATGCAATAGGAAAGGGCAATAGGGATCAGCAGACAGGCGCAGACGGTGCAAGTGACCTGCAAGTGTCGTGTGGCCCAGACGAAGGCTCCGGAGTTGTTATTGTTGTGATAGGTGCGCGAGCCCTCAAGGTCGTCAACCTCCCCGTTGTCATGGTAACAGGCTTCCCATTTTTTTCTTCACTCCCTTATACACAGCTGCTGCCTCCCTTCTTATGTCTTTTAATTATGTCCACTTTTTCTTGTAGCGTTATGGTTTTCCTTTTCTTAGCATCACTGCTATCACTCAGGAGTTTTCTTTTTGGTGCCATTGAGCAAGATACTAAGATAGTCAGCAAACGCAGATGTAGGAACACTCTTGCCAGGGGCGATGGTGTAGTGGAACTGAGGTACGTAGAGTGTTATTGTATTCAAGCGTGAGGTGGGCGGTGTGGCGGATAACCACTAGTGACGCCTGCCAACAATAACAATAAACCCCGCACTACGATTTATAAATTTTCAATTTTTTAAATCTTAAATTGGCTTATAGTGGACTGACGTAAGTGCGAGTTTGACGTAACTCGAGACCGAGGTAACCCGGGACCTTACTGTATATATATATATATATATATATATATATATATATATATATATATATATATATATATATATATATATATACTGTATATATCTTTTTTTTTAATGTTGGAGAGAAGGCCAACCAAGGGTAACACAATATTAAGAGGCCCAGTCCCACTTGATGCTGTTTCTCTGAAAGATAAGAAGGGTTATCCAAAATTAGGGAGCAAATGTCTTGCCACCTCTCTTAAAAGAAGTCAAGTTGTAGGAAGACAAATACAGAAGCAGGTAGGGAGTTCCAGAGTTTACCAGTGGTTAACTCTTGCATTAGAGAGTTAGATAGAAAAGGGATGACAGGAAGAAGAAAGCCTTGTGCAGCAAGGCCGCAGGAGAATGGGAGGCATGCAGTTAGCAAGATCAGTAGAATAGCTAGCATGTAAATAGCAATAAAATATATAGAGAGAAGCAACATTTCGAGTGAGAAAGAGGCTGAAGACAATCAGTCAGAGGAGGGGAGTTGATGAGATGAAAAGCTTTTGATTCCACCCTATCTAATAAAACTGTAGTGGAACCCCCACACACATGTGAAGACAGTGGCAGATAAGGCCCTTGTACAGAGTAAGTAGTTGTACGGGCGAGAAAAACTGGCAGAGATGCCACAGAACACCTAGTTTCATAGAAGCTGTTTTAGCAAATGAAATGTGAAGTTTCCAGCTAAGATTATGAGTAAACGACAGACCGAGAATATTCAGTGTGGAAGACAGAGACAGTTGAGTGTCATTGAAGAAGACGGGATAGTTTTCTGGAGGGTTGTGTGGAGTTGACAGATGGGGGAATTGAGTTTTTGAGGCATTGAAAGCTACTAGATTTTCTCTGTCCTAATCGGAAATCTTAGAAAGATCAGAAGTCAGGCGTTCTGTGGCATCTCTGCATGATCTGTTGACTTCTCAAAGGTTGGATGTCTCTGAATGGACATGGAAAGATGTAGGGTGGTATTATCAGCATAGGAATGGATAGGGCAAGAAGTTTGGTTAAGATAATTTATGAACAATAGAAAGAGTGGGTGATAGGACTGAACCCTAAGGAACACCACTTTTTATAAATTTAGGAGAAGAACAGTGGCCATCTACCACACCAGCAATAGAACAGTCAGAAAGGAAACTTGAGATAATGTTGCAGAGAGAAAGATAGAAACTGTAGGAGGGCAGTTTTCAAATCAAAGCTTTATGTAAGACTCTATCTAAAGCTTTTCATATGTCTGATGTGACAGCAAAAGTTTCATCAAAATCTCCAAAAGAGGATGACCAAGACTCAGTAAGGAAAGCCAAATGATCACTGGTAGAGCGACCTTGACGGAAACCATGCTGGCGACCAGGTAGAAGATTGTGAAGTGACAGATGTTTAAGAATTCAGGATAGATTAAAAAATTTTAGACAAGCAAGAGATTAAAGCTATAGGATGGTAGTTTGAGGGATTATAACATTCACCTTTTTTTAGGAACAGGCTGAATGTAGGCAAACTTTCAGCAAGAAGGAAAGGTAGAAGTTAACAGACAAAGTTGAAAGAGTTTAGTCAGGCAAGGTGCAAGCACGGAAGCAGTTTTTGAGAACAATAGGAGGGACACCATCAGGTCCTTAAGCCTTCCAAAGGTTTATGCCAGTGAGAGTATGGAAAACATCATTACGAAGAATTTTGATTGAAGACATGAAATACTCAAGAGGGAGGAGGAGAGGGAGGGAGAAGCCCAGAATCATCCAAGGTGGAGTTGTTAGCAAAGGTTTGAGAGAAGAGTTCTGCTTTAGAGACAGAAGAGATGGCAGTGGTGCCATCAGGATGAAATGAAGGAGGAAAAGATAAAAAAGTAAAGTTATTGGAGATGTTTTTGGCAAGATGCCAGAAGTCATGAGGGAAGTTTGAGTTTGAAAGATTTTGACATTTTCAATTTTTGAAGGAGTGTTTGGCAAGTTGAAGAACAGATTTGGCATGATTCTGGGCAGAAATATAAAGTGTGTGAGATTCAGGAGATGTAAAGCTCAAGTACCTTTTGTGGGCAACCTCTCTATCATATGTAGTACAAGAACAGGCTGTGTTAAACCAAGGTTTCAAAGGTTTAGGTTGAGAGAAAGAATGAGGAATTTACGCCTCCATGCCAGACACTATCACATGTTATGCGTTCGGCACGTGTTCTCTGACACGGAAACGCTAATCATTCCAAGGAAAATCAGCATAATACCTCCTCAGTTCCCCCCAACTAGCTGAGGCAAAACGCCAAAGGCACATCTGTTTAGGAGGATCCTGAGGAGGGATTGGAGAAATAGGACAAGATACAGAAATGAGATTGTGATTGGAGGAGCCCAATGGAGATGATTGTGTAACCAGAAGCTAAAAAGGCAAAAGATAAAGCTTGGAAGAAACTCAAAAAGCAGAGAAATGATAATAAAAGGATGCGAGAAATTAATATATTAGAGTAAGGAGAGAGGAAAAAAGAAACTTTAAGAAAGATATGGTGCAAAAAAACAAAGATGAACCCAAGCTTTTTTACAAATAATAAGATGAAGAATTAGGAAACAATAGAAAAATAATTAAAGGAGGGAAGCCATAACAAACAGAAAAGGAAGTATGTGAAATAATGAAGGAGAGCTTCAAAAGTCTGTTCATTGTAGAAGAGGATTTTACAGAACCAAATAGGACGTTGCATTGCTGAGGATTGCAAGAAATCATAGTGCATAAAGAGGATGTTAGATTATTAGATAATTTGGATGTCAGGAAAACAATGGGGCTAGATGGTGTATCAGGCTGGATGCTAAAAGAATGTAAAGAGGAACTATTGGATCCAATTAGGGAAATGATTACTAGTTCGTTAAAATGAAGGAAAGTTCCACTAGAATGGAAGAGAGCCAACATGATACCGATATTTAAAGGAGGAAAGGCAACTGAGCCATTAAATTACAGACTGGTGTCACTTACAAGCATGGTGGGGAAGTTGTGTGAAATAGTTATCAAAGAAAAATGAGTTAAACATCTGGAAGAAGAACAAGTTATATTGAACAGACAACCTAGGTTCTGGACAGGACGGTCATGTGTGTCGAACTTATTAAGTTTGTACTCGAGAGTAATAGAAGAACTGGATAACAGAGATGGATGGGTGGATACAGTATACCTGGACATAAAAAATGCTTTTGATAAAGTCCCATATGGAAGACTTCTTTGGAAACTAGAGAACATAAGAGGAACATTTTAAGACAGAATAAGGAATTAAATGAAGGACAGGGAAATGAGAACTGTGATCAGAGATACATATTCATCTTGGGGTAAAGTAACAAGTGGAGTGCCATAAGGGTCAGTGTTAGCCCCTATTATGTTCCAGATTTATGTAAACGACATTCACAATGGATAAACAGTTATATTAATTTGTTTGCTGATGATGCAAAGCTGCTAAGAGTAATCAAAACCTTGGAGGACTGTGTGTTTTTACAGGAAGATATAAACAAAATCAACGAGTGGAGTAAGAAGTGGAAATTGGAGTTCAATGCCAAGTAATATCACATAATGGAACTAGGAAAGAGTAAGAGAAGACCAGTATGGAACTATCTGAATGGAGAGGAGCAAATAATGAAGACTAAAGAAGAAAAAGATCTTGGATTATAGAGGAAAATCTGAACCATGAAAGACACATAAGTAAGATATTTGGATTAGTATATAAAATGTTGACCATTATAAGGGTGGCATTTCAGTTCATGGACAAAGATATGATGAAAAAAATTAACAGTACCTTGATATGTCGAAAGCTGAAATATGCAGTAGTGGTATGGTCTCCGAGCTCTAAAAAAATTGAAGTTTAGAACAGACTCAGAAGATTACTATAAAGATGATGCTGGAACTAAAGGAGCTAACATATGAAGAAAGGTTGCAGGAAATTTGATTGCCAACCTTACAAGATAGAAGAGAATGAGGAGACTTAAGAACAGTGTATAATATAATAAATGGCATTGAAAAAATAGACAAAGAAGACATGGTGCTGGTGACAGAAGCAGCTGGAAGGGCAAGAGGACATTTAAAGAAGATTAGGATGAGGCAGTGTGTGAAGGATATTGGAAAATACAGTTTTCCACATAGAACAGTGGAAAAAAGAAATGCATTTAGTGATGAAGTTGTTACAGCACATACTGTGCATAACTTTAAAGAAAAATGGAAACATGGAGACTGAACATTATGAACTTTGCTTGAACCTTGTACAATACAACTAGGTAAATTCACACACACACACACACACACACACACACACACACACACACACACACACACACCCGGTAGCTCAGTGGTTAGAGCGCTGGTTTCACAAGCCAGAGGACCGGGGTTCGATTCGCCGGGTGGAGATATTTGGGTGTGTCTCCTTTCACGTGTAGCCCCTGTTCACCTAGCAGTGAGTAGGTATGGAATGTAAATCGATGAGTTGTGACCTTGTTGTCCCAGTGTGTGGTGTTTGCCTGGTCTCAGGCCTATCCGAAGATCAGAAATAATGAGCTCTGAGCTCCGTTCTGTAGGGTAACGTCTGGCTGTCTCGTCAGAGACTGCAGCAGATCAAACAGTGAAACACACACACACACACACGGCTAGAGCGCTGGCTTCACAAGCCAGAGGACTGGGGTTTGATTCCCCGGCCGGGTGAAGATATTTGGGTGTGTCTCCTTTCACGTGTAGCCCCTGTTCACCTAGCAGTGAGTAGGTACGGGATGTAAATCGAGGAGTTGTGACTTTGTTGTCCCAGTGTGTGGTGTGTGCCTGGTCTCAGGCCTATCCGAAGATCGGAAATAATAAGCTCTAAGCTCGTTCCGTAGGGTAATGTCTGGCTGTCTCGTCAGAGACTGCAGCAGATCAAACAGTGAAACAGTGAAACACACACACACACACAAATGAATGATGATATAAGATATAAGTGCACATTGGGAAAGAGTGACCATGTAATATTAGAAATGGATATAGAAGAGGGAAAGGAAGATAGAGACGATTCATACAAAGGATTAAATTACAGAAAGGCTGATGTTGAGAATCTCAAGAACTATTTTGAAAACGTAAGTTCAGAGGAGATGGAAAACTCGGAGACGATGCAAGAGAAGTGTAACTTATTTTTGGAAATATACAAAACAGGAGTCAGGGAATATGTCCCGAAATATAGACTTAAAGAAGAAGAAAAGAAAGATTGGATTAATGCAAGGTGTGCTATGGCAAAGGAGAAAAGAGATGGAGCATGGAAAAGATGGAGGAGAAATAAAAATCCAGTAAATAAGGAAAACTTCAAGGCAGCAAGAAATGAATATGTTAAGGTGAGGAAGGAAGAGAAAAGAACTTTGAAAAGGACATTGTCGAAAAATGTAAGGAGCAAGCAAGATTGTTCTACAGATTCATAAATGGAAAAATTAGGCAAAAAGAAATAATAGAAAGGTTAAAAGAAGAGAACGGGATGGTGGAAGACCCAAAAAGTATGGCAGAACTATTAAATAATAAATTCCAGGAGGTCTTTACTAAGGAATCCAAATTATTGAAAGACCACAGGGTAATAGAGAGACCGTCTATATGAAAGAGATTAAACTAACCAAGCTTGAAATGAAAGAGTTAATGAAGAAATAGGATGAAGAGAAGGCAATGGGACCGGATGAAGTCTCAGGCAGAATACTGAAAGAATGTAGGGAAGAACTAGCAAGTCCTATATACAACATCATAAAATGCTCAATAGAAAACAGAACAGTACCAGTAGAATGGAAAAGAGCTGAGGTGGTTCCCATATATAAGAGCGGAAGGAAGGAAGAACCTATAAATTATAGACCGGTATCACTAACTGGTGTAATATGCAAGATGTGTGAAAGAATAATAAAGAAACAATGGATCAAGTTCCTTGAAGGCAACAAATTAATATCAAATAGCCAATTTAGTTTAAAAAAAAGACGGTCGTGTGTAACTAATTTATTTAGTTTCTATTCTAGAATAGTTGATAGAGTACAATAGAGAGAGGGATGGGTTGACTGTATTTATTTGAATTTATAAAAGGCATTTGACAAAGTGCCACATGCAAGATTACTGTGGAATTTAGAGGAGAAGGGTGGCTTAAAGGGAAGCACATTGAGATGGATAGAAAATTATTTGAGGGAGGAGAGAAATAAGGACGGTAGTTAAATATATGAAGTCCAAATGGAGAGCAGTAGAAAGCGGAGTGCCACAGGGGTCAGTATTGGCACCAATACTTTTCCTCATTTATATTAACGACATGCCAGAAGGAGTGAACAGTTACATAAATCTGTTTGCAGATGATACGAAACTGTGCAGAGTTATAAAGCAAAAAGAGGATTGTGAAGTACTGCAAGAAGACCTAAATAAGATCTGGGAATGGAGTAAAAAGTGGGAAATTGAATTCAATGCGAACAAAAGCCATGTCATGGAAATGGGAAAGAGTGAAAGACGACCTGTGGGAATCTATAAGATGGGAGATGGAGTAGAACTGGAGAAAGTCAAAAAGGAAAAGGACTTAGGAGTGACAATGGAAGAAAACAATCAACCAGTAAGCCATATTGAAAGAATTTTTAGAGAAACATATAATTTGCTAAGGAATATTGGAGTAGCATTTCACTACATGGACAAAGAAATGATGAAGAAATTGATAAGTACTATAATAAGACCCAGATTGGAATATGCAGGAGTAGTGTGGACCCCTCATAAAAAGAAACACATAAGGAAGTTGGAGAGACTACAAAAAATGGCTACAAGAATGGTTCTAGAATTTAAAGGGATGACATATGAGGAGAGACTAAAGGCTATGGATCTACCAACCCTGGAACAAAGAAGGGAGAGAGGAGATCTGATACAAGTTTATAAATTGATCAATGGAGTGGACCAAGTGGATAATGAGAAACTGATCTTGAGAGAAGAATATGACATCCGAAGCACAAGATCGCATAGTAAAAAGCTGAGAAAAGGAAGATGTCTGAGAGATGTTAAAAAATATAGTTTCCCACAAAGATGTATTGAGACGTAGAACAGTTTAAATGAAGAATTAGTGTCTGCTACGAGTGTGCATACTTTTAAAGTAAGATTGGATAAGTATAGATATGGAGACGAGGCCACACGAGCATAAAGCCCAGGCCCTGTAAAACTAAAACTAGGTAAATACACACACACACACACACACTTGGAAGAGGAAGTAGAAGATATAAACAGAATGGGACCATATCAAGAAGGAAAAACGAGACCAATTAAAATACGTACTACTAAAATCACAAGCAGCAACAGAAGAAATATTATACAGAACAACAAAATGTAGAGAAACAGAAGGCTGCATGGATATCTATATAAACAAAAATAGAAATGAGGAAGAAAGGAAGAGATACAATGAACTGGCAGCAGCAGTAAGGGAAAAGAATAATGAAAGGTCAGAAGAGGAGAACAAGGCATTTTTTTGGAGAATTCTAGGAGACAGGATAAGGAAATGGTATATAAATGAGAAGGAAGAGAAAAAAGTGGAACAAGTTTAACTAAAAATGATAAAGGCAAAAGACTAAAAATGATGTATACGAACATAGACGGAGTTTTATCAAGTAAATTAGAATTAAGAGATTACATAAAGAAAGAAAATCCAGATATTGTATGCCTGGCTGAAACAAAACTAAATAAGGCAGTGGTTCTTAACCTTTTTCAGTGCCTGTACCCCTTGATATCTCAAAAAGAGAATATAAATACTATACAAACATATGAAAAGGATTAGTGATAAAAACCTTGCTGAGAATTTTTTTTTTTTTTTAATTACTGAACAAAGGCAATTTTTTATATTTCAAATAAAAAGTGTCAATTAGTAGGATTCAACTTGAAAAACTTAACTTAAAAAAATTGAGACAATTATAGTAAGAGAAAAATTAGGAAAATATATGTTTTGCTTTCTCATGGTAAATATACGGTACCATTGCACTGCCTACCATGTCTCGTACTAGGTTTAAGGTTTGACTTTGGGGTACAAGTACCCCAGGTTAAGAACCACTGAAATAAGGCAATCAAAATAGACTTGGATAATAGGTATAATGTATGGAGAAGAGACCGAGTGGATAAAGGAGGAGGAAGAGTCATGATTATGTTAAGGAAGGAGATAGTGATAAACCAAGTGGAATGTGGGGAAGGAAAAACAGAAGTATTGTTTATTAAGATGCATATTAATAAAAAAAGAGTTAACAATCATTGTAACATATGTGCCACCAAAAAACAAATTCATGGACCAATCAAGAATATAAAGACATGATAGATGATACAATAAGGAGTCTAATGAGAATCGTTAAAGAAAGGAGAAAATTGATATTAGTAGGAGATTTCAATTGTAAAGAAGTGGACTGGGAAAATTATGAAAGTGGTATGGGGGAGAAAGATTCTTGAACCTAATGATAGACAATATGATGGACCAGAGAGTAAAGGAATGCACAAGATTCAGAGGAAACGACGAGCCGGTCAGATTGGACCTAGTTTTTACAAGGGATATACAAATGAATGATGATATAAGATATAAGTGCCCATTGGGAAAGAGTGACCATGCAATATTAGAAATAGATATAGAAGAGGGAAAGGAAGATAGAGATGATTCATACAAAGGAGACCGATTAAATTACAGAAAGGCTGATGTTGAGAATCTCAAGAACTATTTTAAAAACGTAGACTGGGAGGAGATGGAAAACTCAGAGACAATGCAAGACAAATATAACTTATTTTTGGAAATATACAAAACAGGAGTCAGGAATATGTCCCAAATATAGACCTAAAGAAAAAGGAAAGAAAGATTGGTTTAATGCAAGGTGTGCTAGGGCAAAGGAGAAAAGAGATGGAGCATGGAAAAGGTGGAGGAAAAATAGAAATCCAGCAAATAAGGAAAACTTCAAAGCAGCGAGAAATGAATATGTTAAGGTGAGGAAGGAAGAGGAAAAGAACTTCGAAAAAGACATTGTCGAAAAATGTAAGGAGCAACCAAAATTGTTCTATAGATTCATAAATGGAAAAATTAGTCAAAAAAAACAATAGAAAGGTTAAAAGGAGAGAATAGAATGGTGGAAGACCTAAAAAGTATGGCAGAACTATTAAATAAAAAATTCCAGGAGGTCTTTACTAAGGAATGCAAATTTGAGAGGCCACAGAGTAATAGAGAGACAATCTATATGAAAGAGATTTAAGTAACCAAGCTTGAAATAAAAGAGTTAATGAAGGAACTGGATGAAGAGAAGGCAATGGGACCACATGAAGTTTCAGGCAGTATACTGAAAGAATGTAGGGAAGAACTAGCAAGTCCTATATACATCATCATAAAATGCTGAATAGAAAATGGAACAGTAGCAGTAGAATGGAAAACAGCTGAGGTGGTTCCCATATATAAGAGCGGAAGGAAGGAAGAACCTTTAAATTACAGAATGGTATCACTAACTAGTGTAAAATGCAAGATGTGTGAAAGAATAGTAAAGAAACAATGGATCAAATTCCTTGAAGACAAGAAATTAATATCAAATAGCCAATTTGGTTTTAGAAAAAGACGATCTTGTTTAACTAATTTATTTAGTTTCTATTCTAGAATAGTTGATAGAGTACAAGAGAGAAAGGGATGGGTTGACTGTATTTATTTGGATTTAAAAAAGCCATTTGACAAAATGCCACATGCAAGATTACTATGGAATTTAGAGAAGGGTGGCTTAAAAGGAAGCACATTGAGATGGATAGAAAGTTATTTGAGGGGGAGAGAAATAAGGACGGTAGTTAAAGATATGAAGTCCAAGTGGAGAGCAGTAGAAAGCGGAGTGCCACAGGGGTCAGTATTGGCACCAATACTTTTCCTCATTTATATTAATGACATGCCAGAAGGAGTGAACAGTTACATAAATCTGTTTGCAGATGATATGAAACTGTGCAGAGTTATAAAGCAAAAGGAGGATTGTGAAATACTGCAAGAAGACCTAAATAAGATCTGGGAATGGAGCAAAAGTGGAAATGGAATTCAATGTGAACAAAAGCCATGTCATGGAAATGGGAAAGAGTGAAAGACGACCCGTGGGAATCTATAAGATGGGAGATGGAGTAGAACTGGAGAAAGTAAAAAAGGAAAAGGACTTAGGAGTGACGATGGAAGAAAACAATCAACCAGTAAGCCATATTGATAGAATTTTTAGAGAAACATATAATTTGCTAAGGAATATTGGAGTAGCATTTCACTTACATGGACAAAGAAATGATGAAGAAATTGATAAGTACTATAATAAGACCCAGATTGGAATATGCAGGAGTAGTGTGGACCCCTCATAAAAAGAAACAGATAAGGAAATTGGAGAGGCTAAAAAAAATAGCTACAAGAATGATTCCAGAATTTTAAGGGATGACATATGAGGAGAGACTAAAGGCTATGGATACACCAACCCTGGAACAAAGAAGGGAGAGAGGAGATCTGATACAAGTTTATAAATTGATCAACGGAATGGACCAAGTGGATAATGAGAAATTGATCCTGAGAGAAGGATATGACATCCGAAGCACAAGATCACATAGTAAAAAGCTGAGAAAAGGAAGATGTCTGAGAGGTATTAAAAAATATAGTTTCCCGCAGAGATGTATTGAGACATGGAATAGTTTAACCCGCTAAGAACGATTGCCGCAAAATTCGCACCCTCTCATTACCGCAATTATCATAAAAAAATCAACTCTTATAAATTACTCTGGAAAAAAATCTGCTATTAGTAGACATCACAATGCATTATCCTACAAGTTTTTATTGCTCTACTCACTATGGTTGTCTCAGAATAATAACCGATAGTTGGAGAAGATTGTGGTAGCGGCAACTCTAGGGAGGTGCTTTTATGTGTATTCTTACATAATGTAAGGCACTGCTCATTTATGTGACATGTTTTCGTGTTTTCATATTGGCTGATTATAGTTACGTATGATCAGGCGTGGGTGACGATGTTGTCACAATAGCGGGTCAGGATCTATCAACCTGTGCACTTTGCGTCTTGTGCCTTGTCTATCACTTGTATCACTAAACTTTAGCTTCCTCTTAGCACCAGGAGCCATAGTTGTAAATAATAGTTCCGTAAATAAGTAAATACGTAAATACGTAAATAATTATCACCGCGACATGACGCTCACGCACCTCACAGAAATTTGCGGGAGACTAGCTGGCTAGAACGGTGTGCTTCCTGGGAGCCGACAGTACTACCATAGGACAACGTCATGACCAAATATAGCAGCGCTACCAATGCTAGCGCGGTTTTTATTAGCGCTCAAAGTAGCTGCCCGATTTAAGGACTGTCGGAAGTGTGCTATGCAGCCGTATTTAAGGCCTGTCGGAGTTTTCGAGTTAAATGAAGAAGTAGTGTCTGTAACGAGAGTGCATATTTTTAAAGTAAGATTGGATAAGTGTAGATATGGAGACGGGGCCACACGAGCATAAAGCCTAGACCCTGTAAAACTACAACTAGGTAGGTAAATACACACACACACACGAGACGCAGCAGAGGAAGGACGCGATACCGTCGCTCCCGACAACCAGCTGATCTTCACTACCTTTGTTTGGGTTTACAGTGGCCTGGGCGATAAGTGTGGACTCATTTTTCCTTTCATGAATACAGTGTTAAATAATAATGAGTGAGAAAGAGATTCCATCTAAATGCAGGTATGTGACAAGGGAAAGAATGAAAGCTGATGATGACAATGTTGGTGAGGGAGGAGGAGAATTTGAAGGCTTTGATACGGCGCAAACTTCACTATTTGATAGTCTTAACTATCGAACGTAAATTGGATAAATTAATGAAGGAGAGTATGGGAATGAAAGAGAATGAAGAACAAGATAAAGAGCTCCAGAAATTGAAAGAAAGGATAAAAAGAGTGGAAGAAAACGAAACTAGGCTAAGAACCGAAAATGAAGAATTAAAAGTCCAAATAGCGAACTATAAGAAATTGATGGAAGAAGGACTCGGTAAAGCCGAGAAAGAAAAAGAAAAGCTAAAAGATCTAGTTAACAAAGAAGAAGAAAGAGTACAAGACGTGATTAAAAAAGAAGTACAAGCATGGGGAATCCAAGATAAGAAAGACAAGGAATCATTTCAAGAAGTATTTCAAGAACAGTTAAAAGAAAGAGATGAAAATATGACAAGCAAAATGATAGGAGTCCTCAAGAAAAAAGAAAATTTAGTAAGAGAAATTGCGGAAAAAAAGAAGTGTAATTATTTTTGGACTGAAAGAAAAAAATGTTAAATATAGACCAAGAAGGGAAAAAGACGAAATGAAATCAGTAAAGACCTACTAAAACATCTGAATGACGAGGATAGACAGAACTTAGAAGAGGAAGTAGAAGAAATCCATAGAATGGGACCATATCAAGAAGGAACAGTGAGACCAATTAAGATATTACTAAAATCACAAGCAGCAGCAGAAGAAGTACTATATAGAAAAACGAAACTCAGAGAAACAGAAGGTTGCAAATATATATATATATATATATATATATATATATATATATATATATATATATATATATATATATATAAAGAAAAATAGAAACGAGGAGGAAAGGAAGAGACACAATGAACTGGTGGCAGAAGCAAGAGAAAAAATAATGAAAGGTCAGAGGAGGAGAAGAAGGCATTTTTGGAGAATTATAGGAGACAGGATAAGGAAATGGTATATAAAAGAGAAAGAAGAGAAAAGAATGGAGCAAGTTTAACTAACAATGATAAGAACAAGAGATTAAAATGATGTATACAAACATAGATGGGATTTTATCTAGTAAATTAGAATTAAGAGATTACATAAAGAAAGAAGAACCAGATATTGTATGCCTGGTGGAAACAAAGTTAAATGAGGCAATAAAATAGACATAGATAAAAGGTATAATATATGGAGGAGAGAGAGTGGGTAAAGGAGGAGGAGTCATGATGATGTTAAGGAAGGAGATAGTGGTAAATCAAGTGGGGTTTGGGAAGGAAAATCAGAAATACTGTATGTTAAGATGCATATTAACAAAAGGAGTTAACAATCATTGGAACATATGTGCCACCAAAACAAACTCATGGACTAACCAAGAATATAGAGACATGATAGATGACACAATAAGGAGTCTTACAAGAATCATTAAGGAAAGGAGAAAAGTGATATTGATAGGAGATTTCAACTGTAAGGAGGTAGACTGGGAAAATTATGAAAGTGGTATGGGGAAGATGCCTGGGAGATAGATTCCTGAACCTAATGATAGATAATTTGATGGTCCAAAGAGTAAAGGAAAACACAAGATTCAGAGGAAACGATGAGCCGGCAAGATTAGACCTAGGTTTTACAAGGGATATACCAATTAACGATGATATAAGATACAAGTGCCCATTGGGAAAGAGTGACCATGTAATATTAGAGATGGATATAGAAGAAGGAAAGGAAGATAGAGATGAATCATACAAAGGAGACCGATTAAATTACAGAAAGGCTGATATTGAGAATCTCAAGAACTATTTTAAAAATGTAAACTGGGAGGAGATGGAAAACTCATTAATGGTTCAAGAGAAATATAACTTATTTTTGGAAATATACAAAACTGGGGTCAGGAATATGTTCAAATATAGACCTAAAGAAGAAGGAAAGAAAGATTGGTTTAATGCAAGATGTGCTAGGGCAAAGGAGAAACGAGATGGAGCATGGAAAAGGTGGAGAAGAAACAGAAATCCAGAAAATAAGGAAAACTTCAAAACAGCAAGAAATGAATATGCTAAGGTGAGAAAGGAAGAAGAAAAGAACTATGAAAAGGACATTGTCGAAAAATGTAAGGAACAACCAAAATTGTTCTACAGATTCATAAATGGAAAAATAAGACAAAAAGAAACAATAGAAAGGTTAAAAGGAGAGAACGGAATGGTGGAAGACCCAAAAGTATGGCAGAACTGTTAAATAGTAAATTTCATGAGGTCTTTACTAAGGAATCCAAATTTGAAAGACCACAGGGTAATAGAGAGACTGTCTATATGAAAGAGATTAAAGTAACCAAGCTTGAAATAAAAAGTTGATGACGGAATTGGATGAGGAAAAGGCAATGGGACCGGATGAAGTCTCAGGCAGAATACTGAAAGAATGTAGGGAAGAACTAGCAAGTCCAATATACAACATCATAAAATGCTCAATAGAAAATGGAACAGTGCCAGTGGAGTGGAAAAGAGCTGAGGTGGTTCCCATATATAAGAGCGGAAGGAAGGAAGAACCTTTAAATTACAGGCCGGTATCACTAACTAGTGTAATATGCAAGATGTGTGAAAAGTAATAAAGAAGCAATGGATCGAGTTTCTTGAAGACAACAAAATATTATCAAATAGCCAATTTGGTTTTAGAAAAGGTCGGTCATGTGTGACAAATTTATTGAGTTTCTACTCTAGAATAGTTGATAAAGTACAAGAGAGAGAGGGATGGATTGACTGTATTTATTTAGATCTAAAAAAGGCTTTTGATAAAGTGCCACATGAAAGATTACTATGGAAGTTAGAGAAGGGTGGCTTAAAAGGAAGCACATTGAGATGGATGAAGAATTACTTAAGGGGGAGAGAAATAAGGACTATAGTTAAAGATATGAAGTCCAAGTGGAGAACAGTAGACAGCGGAGTGCCACAGGGGTCAGTATTGGCACCAATACTTTTTCTCGTATATATAAATGACATGCCAGAGGGAGTGAACAGCTACATAAATCTGTTTATGGACGATGCGAAACTGTGCAGAGTCATTAAACAAAAGAGGATTGTGAAATACTACAGGAAGACTTAAACAAGATCTGGAAATGGAGCAAAAAATGGGAGATGGAATTCAATGTGGACAAAAGCCATGTCATGGAAATGGGAAAAAGTGAAAGACGACCAGTGGGAATCTATAAGATGGGAGATGGAGTAGAACTAGAAAAAGTAAAAAGGAAAAGGACTTGGGAGTGACAATGGAAGAAAATAATCAACCGGTTAGCCATATTGATAGAATTTTCAGAGAGACGTATAATTTGCTAAGGAATATTGGAGTAGCATTTCACTATATGGACAAGGAAATGATGAAGAAATTGATAAGTACTAAAATAAGACCTAGATTGGAATATGCAGGAGTTGTGTGGACTCCCATAAAAAAGAAACACATAAGAAAATTAGAGAGACTACAAAAATGGCTACAAGAATGGTTCCAGAATTTAAAGGGATGGCATATGAGGAGAGACTAAAGGCAATGGATCTACCAACCTTGGAGCAGAGAAGAGAGAGGGATCTGATACAAGTTTATAAATTGATTAACGGAATGGATGAAGTGGATAATGAGAAACTGATCCTGAGAGAAGAATATGACTTTAGAAGCACAAGATCACATAGTAAGAAACTAAGGAAGGGACGATGTCTGAGAGATGTTAAAAAATTTAGTTTCCCGCAAAGATGTGTTGAGACTTGGAACAGTTTGAATGAGGAAGTGGTATCAGCAAAGAGTGTACATAGTTTTAAAGAAAAATTGGATAAGTGTAGATATGGAGACGGGACCACACGAGCATAAAGCCCAGGCCCTGTGAAACTACAACTAGGTAAATACACACACACACACACACACGAGAGACACGGCTGAGGGCGGACGCACTGGCGCAATACCGACGATCAGCTGATCTTCACTACATACCTCTTGTGTAGTATTTACAGTGGCCTGGGCAGGTAGTGTGGACTCATTTTTTTTTTTTTTTTTTCTTCATGAAATTAATTATTAAGGAATAGTGAGTGAAAAAGAGATTCCATTCAAATGCAGAAATGAGAATAGAGAAGGGGCTGATGATGACTATGTTGGTGAGGGAGAATGCGTATTCTAAGGGTTCGATACGATGACTACGTCACTACTTAAGAGAGTGTTCAATATTGAATGTAAACTAGATAAACTGATAAAGGAGAAGATGGAAATGAAAGAGAATGAAGAACAGGAAAAGGAGTTTATAAGACTGAGAGAAAGGATAAGAAATGTGGAAGAAAACGAAGCTAGGCTAAGAGCTGAAAACGAAGAACTAAAAAAGGAAGTAGCTAACTACAAAAAGCAGATGGAAGAAGGACTTGGTAAAGCCGAGAACGAAAAGGAGAAACTGAAAGATCTAGTAAACAAGGAAGAGGAAAGAGTACAGAACGTGATTAAAAAAGAAGTACAAGCATGGAGAGTCCAAGATAAGAAAGATAAGGCCAATTTTCAGGAGGTGATTCAAGAACAACTTAAAGAAAAAGAAGAAAATATGACAAACAAAATGATAGGAGTCCTCAAGACAAAAGAAAATCTAGTTAAAGAAATTGCCGAAAAAAAGAAGAGTGTAGTCGTATTTGGAATAAAAGAAAAAATATAAAATATAGACCAAAAGAGAAAAGAAGAAATGAAATCTGTCAAAGACCTACTGAAGAATCTAAACGACGAAGATAGGCAGAACTTGGAAGAGGAAGTAGAAGAAATAAACAGAATGAGACCATATCAAGAAGGAAAAACGAGACCAATTAAAATATTACTAAAATCACAAGCAGCAACAGAAGAAATATTATATAGAACAACAAAACTTAGAGAAACAGAAGGCTGCAAGGATATCTATATAAAGAAAAATAGAAATGAGGAGGAAAGGAAGAGATACAATGAACTGGCAGCAGCAGTAAGGGAAAAAAAATAATGAAAGGTCAGAAGAGGAAATAAAGGCATTTTTTTTGGAGAATTCTAGGAGACAAGATAAGGAAATGGTATATAGATGAGAAGGAAGAGAGAAAAGTGGAACAAGTTTAACTAAAAATGATAAAGGCAAGAGACTTAAAATGATGTATACGAAATAGACAGGTTTTTTTCAAGTAAATTAGAATTAAGAGATTACATAAAGAAAGAAAATCCAAATATTGTATGCCTGGCTCAAACAAAACTAAATGAGGAAATCAAAATAGTCTTGGATAATAGGTATAATGCATGGAGAAGAGACAGAGTGGGTAAAGGAGGAGGAGGAGTTATGATAATGTTAATGAAGGAGATAGTGATCAATCAAGTGGAATGTGGGGAAGGAAAAGCAGAAGTATTGTATGTTAAGATGCATGTTAATAAAAAAGAGTTAACAATCATTGTAACATATGTGCCACCAAAAACAAATTCATGGACCAATCAAGAATATAAAGACATGATAGATGACCCAATAAGGAGTCTAATGAGAATCGTTAAAGAAAGGAAAAAAGTGATATTAGTAGGAGATTTCAACTGTAAAGAAGTGGACTGGGAAAATTATGAAAGTGGTATGGGGAAGAAGCCTGGGAGAAAGATTCTTGAACCTAATGATAGACAATATGATGGACCAGAGAGTAAAGGAATGCACAAGATTCAGAGAAACGACGAGCAAGAGATTGGACCTAATTTTTACAAGAGTATACAAATGAATGATGATATAAGATATAAGTGCCCATTGGGAAAGAGTGACCATGTAATATTAGAAATAGATATAGAAGAGGAAAGGAAGATAGAAGATTCATACAAAGGAGACCGATTAAATTACAGAAAGGCTGATATTGAGAATCTCAAGAACTATTTTAAAATGTAAACTGGGAGGAGATGGAAAACTCAGAGACGATGCAAGAGAAGTATAACTTATTTTTGGAAATATATAAAACAGGAGTCAGGAATATGTCCCAAATATAGACCTAAAGAAGAAGGAAAGAAAGATTGGTTTAATGCAAGGTGTGCTAGGGCAAAGGAGAAAAGAGATGGAGCATGGAAAAGATGGAGGAGAAATAGAAATCCAACAAATAAGGAAAACTTCAAGGCAGCGAGAGATGAATATGTTAAGGTAAGGAAGGAAGAGGAAAAGAACTTTGGAAAGGACATTGTCGAAAAATGTAAGGAGCAACCAAAATTGTTCTATAGATTCATAAATGTTAAAATTAGACAAAGAGAAACAATAGAAAGGTTAAAAGGAGAGAACGGATGGTGGAAGACCCAAAAACTATGGCAGAACTATTAAATAATAAATTTCTGGAGGTCTTTATTAAGGAATCTAAATTTGAAAGGCCACAGGGTAATAGAAAGACAGTCTATATGAAAGATATTAAAGTAACCAAGCTTGAAATAAAAGAATTAATGAAGGAACTGGATGAAGACAAGGCAATGGGACCAGATGAAGTCTCAGGCAGAATACTGAAAGAATGTAGGGAAGAACTAGCAAGTCCTATATACAACATCATAAAATGCTCAATAGAAAATGGAACATTACCAGTAGAATGGAAAAGAGCTGAGGTGGTTCCCATATATAAGAGTGGAAGGAAGGAAGAAGCTTTAAATTACAGACCGGTATCACTAACTAGTGTAATATGCAAGATGTGTGAAAGAATAATAAAGAAACAATGGATCAAGTTCCTTGAAGACAACAAATTAATATCAAATAGCCAATTTGGTTTTAGGAAAAGACGGTCTTGTGTAACTAATTTACTGAGTTTCTATTCTAGAATAGTTGATAGAGAGGGATGTGTTGACTGTATTTATTTGGATTTAAAAAAGGCATTTGAGAAAGTGCCACATGCAAGATTACTATGGAAGTTAGAGGAGAAGGGTGGCTTAAAAGGAAGCACATTGAGATGGATAGAAAATTATTTGAGGGGGAGAGAAATAAGGACGGTAGTTAAAGATATGAAGTCCAAGTGGAGAGCAGTAGAAAGCGGAGTGCCACAAGGGTCGGTATTGGCACCAATACTTTTCCTCATTTATATTAACGACATGCCAGAAGGAGTGAACAGCTACATAAATCTGTTTGCAGATGATACGAAACTGTGCAGAGTTATAAAGCAAAAGAGGATTGTGAAATACTGCAAGAAGACCTAAATAAGATCTGGGAATGGAGCAAAAGTGGGAAATGGAATTCAATGTGAACAAAAGCCATGTCATGGAAATGGGAAAAAGTGAAAGACGACCGTGGGAATCTATAAGATGGGAGATGGAGTAGAACTGGAGAAAGTAAAAAGGAAAAGGACTTAGGAGTGACGATGGAAGAAAACAATCAACCAGTAAGCCATATTGATAGAATTTTAGAGAAACATATAATTTGCTAAGGAATATTGGAGTAGCATTTCACCACATGGACAAAGAAATGATGAAGAAATTGATAAGTACTAATAAGACCCAGATTGGAATATGCAGGAGTAGTGTGGACCCCATAAAAGAAACACATAAGGAAATTAGAGAGACTACAAAAAATGGCTACAAGAATGGTTCCAGAATTTGAAGGGATGACATATGAGGAGAGACTATAAAGGCTATGGATCTACCAACCCTGGAACAAAGAAGGAGAGAGAGACCTGATACAAGTTTTTAAATTGATCAATGGAATGGACCAAGTGGATAATGAGAAACTGATCCTGAGAGAAGAATATGACATTCGAAGCACAAGATCGCATAGTAAAAGGCTGAGAAAAGGAAGATGTCTGAGAGATGTTAAAAAATATAGTTTCCTGCAAAGATGTATTGAGACGTGGAACAGTTTAAATGAAGAAGTAGTGTCTGCAACGAGTGTGCATACTTTTAAAGTAAGATTGGATAAGTGTAGATATGGAGATGGTGCCACATGAGCATAAAGCCCAGGCCCTGTAAAACTACAACTACAACTAGGTAAATACACACACACACACACACACACTCACATACATACATGAAATCAATTAAGAATAATGAGTGAAAAAGATATTCCATCCAAATGCAGTCATGAGAATAGAGAAGGGGCTGATGATGACTATGTCGGTGAGGGAGAACGCGATTCAAGGTTCGATACGACGTCAACTTCACTACTTAAGAGAGTGTTCGATATTGAATGTAAAATAGATAAACTGATAAAGGAGAAGATGGTAATGAAAGAGAATAAAGAACAGGAAATGGAGTTTATAAGACTGAGAGAAAGGATAAGAAAAGTGGAAGAAAATGAAGCTAGGCTAAGAGCGGAAAACGAAGAACTAAAAAAGGAAGTAGCTAACTACAAGAAGCAGATGGAAGAAGGACTCGGTAAAGCCGAGAAAGAAAAGTAGTAGCTGAAAGATCTAGTTAACAAGGAAGAGGAAAGAGTACAGAACGTGATTAAAAAAGAAGTACAAGCATGGAGAGTCCAAGATAAGAAAGATAAAGCCGATTTTCAGGAGGTGATTCAAGAACAACTTAAAGAAAAAGAAGAAAATATGACAAACAAAATGATAGAAGTTCTCTAGACAAAAGAAAATCTAGTTAGAGAAATTGCAGAAAAAAAGAAGAGTGTAGTCGTGTTTGGAATAGAAGAAAAAAATATAAAATATAGACCAAAAAGAGAAAAAGAAGAAATGAAATCAGTCAAAGACCTACTGAAGAATCTTAATGACGAAGATAGGCAGAACTTGGAAGAGGAAGTAGAAGAAATAAACAGAATGGGACCATATCAAGTAGGAAAAACGAGACCAATTAAAATACTACTAAAATCACAAGCAGCAACAGAAGAAATATTATATAGAACAACAAAACTTAGAGAAACAGAAGGCTGCAAGGATA
Source organism: Portunus trituberculatus (assembly GCF_017591435.1). NCBI lineage: Eukaryota > Metazoa > Arthropoda > Malacostraca > Decapoda > Portunidae > Portunus > Portunus trituberculatus. Next base: position 28,670,168 of record NC_059304.1, read on the forward strand.
TCTATATAAAGAAAAATAGAAATGAGAAAGAAAGGAAGAGATACAATGAACTGGCAGCAGCAGTAAGAGAAAAGAATAATGAAAGATCAGAAGAGGAGAAGAAGGCATTTTTTTGGAGAATTCTAGGAGACAGGATTAGGAAATGGTATATAAACGAGAAGGAAGAGAAAAAAGTGGAACAAGTTTAACTAAAAATGATAAAGGCAAAAGACTAAAAATGATGTATACGAACATAGACGACGGGGTTTTATCAAGTAAATTAGAATTAAGAGATTACATAAGGAAAGAAAATCCAGATATTGTATGCCTGGCTGAAACAAAACTAAATGAGGAAATCAAAATAGTCTTGGATAATAGGTATAATGTATGTAGAAGAGACAGAGTGGGTAAAGGAGAAGGAGGAGTCATGATAATGTTAAGGAAGGAGATAGTGATCAATCAAGTGGAATGTGGGGAAGGAAAAGCAGAAGTATTGTATATTAAGATGCATATTAATAAAAAAGAGATAACAATCATTGTAACATATGTGCCACCAAAAAAAAATTCATGGACCAATCAAGAATATAAAGATATAATAGATGACACATTAAGGAGTCTAAAGAGAATCGTTAAAGAAAGGAGAAAAGTGATATTAGTAGGAGATTTTAACTGTAAAGAAGTGGACTGGGAAAATTATGAAAGTGGTATGGGGGAAGAAGCCTGGGGGAGAAAGATTCTTGAACCTAATGATAGACAATATGATGGACCAGAGAGTAAAGGAATGCACAAGATTCAGAGGAAACGACGAGCCGGCGAGATTGGACCTAGTTTTTATAAGGTGTATACAAATGAATGCCGATATAAGATATAAGTGCCCATTGGGAAAGAGTGACCATGCAATATTAGAAATAGATATAGAAGAAGGAAAGGAAGATAGAGACGATTCATACAAAGGAGACCGATTAAATTACAGAAAGGCTGATATTGAGAATATCAAGAACTATTTTAAAAACGTAGACTGGGAAGAGATGGAAAACTCAGAGACAATGCAAGAGAAGTATAACTTATTTTTTGGAAATATACAAATCAGGAGTCAGGGAATATGTCCCAAAATATAGACCAAAAGAAGAAGGAAAGAAAGATTGGTTTAATGCAAGGTGTGCTAGGGCAAAGGAGATAAGAGATGGAGCATGGAAAAGGGGGAGGAGAAATAGGAATCCAACAAACAAGGAAAACTTCAAGGCAGCGAGAAATGAATATGTTAAGGTGAGGAAGGAAGAGGAAAAGAACTTCGAAAAAGATATTGTTGAAAAATGTAAGGAGCAACCTAAATTGTTCTATAGATTCATAAATGGAAAAATTAGGCAAAAGAAACAATAGAAAGGTTAAAAGGAGAGAACGGGATGGTGGAAGACCCAAAAGTATGGCAGAACTATTAAATAAAAAATTCCAGGAGGTCTTTACTAAAGAATCCAAATTTGAGAGGCCACAGGGTAATAGAGAGACAATCTATATGAAAGAGATTAAAGTAACCAAGCTTGAAATAAAAGAGTTAATGAAGGAACTGGATGAAGAGAAGGCAATGGGACCGGATGAAGTCTCAGGCAGAATACTGAAAGAATGTAGGGAAGAACTAGCAAGTCCTATATACAACATCATAAAATGCTCAATAGAAAATGGAACAGTGCCAGTAGAATGGAAAAGAGCTGAGGTGGTTCCCATATATAAGAGTGGAAGGAAAGAAGAACCTTTAAATTACAGACCGGTATCACTAACTAGTGTAATATGCAAGATGTGTGAAAGAATAATGAAGAAAGAATGGATCGGGTTCCTTGAAGACAACAAATTAATATCAAATAGCCAATTTGGTTTTAGAAAAGGACGGTCTTGTGTAACTAATTTATTGAGTTTCTATTCTAGAATAGTTGATAGAATACAAGAGAGACAGGGATGGGTTGACTGCATCTATTTGGATTTAAAAAAGGCGTTTGACAAAGTGCCACACGCAAGATTACTGTGGAAGTTAGAGGAGAAGGGTGGCTTAAAAGGAAGCACATTGAGATGGATAGAAAATTATGTGAGGGGGAGAGAAATAAGGACGGTAGTTAAAGATATGAAGTCCAAGTGGAGAGCAGTAGAAAGCGGAGTGCCACAGGGGTCAATATTGGCACCAATACTTTTCCTCATTTATATTAACGACATGCCAGAAGGAGTGAACAGCTACATAAATTTGTTTATGGATGATACGAAACTGTGCAGAGTTATAAAGCAAAAGGAGGATTGTGAAATACTGCAAGAAGACCTAAATAAGATCTGGGAATGGAGTAAGAAATGGGAAATGGAATTCAATATGAACAAAAGCCATGTCATGGAAATGGGAAAGAGTGAAAGACGACCTGTGGGAATCTATAAGATGGGAGATGGTGTAGAACTGGAGAAAGTCAAAAAGGAAAAGGACTTAGGAGTGACGATGGAAGAAAACAATCAACCAGTAATCCATATTGATAGAATTTTTAGAGAAACATATAATTTGCTGAGGAATATTGGAGTAGCATTTCATTACATAAACAAAGAAATGATGAAGAAATTGATAAATACTATAATAAGACCTAGATTGGAATATGCAGGAGTAGTGTGGACCCCTCATAAAAAGAAAAACATAAGAAAATTGGAGAGGCTACAAAAAATGGCTACAAGAATGGTCCTGGAACTTGAAGGGATGACGTATGAGGAGAGACTAAAGGCTATGGATCTACCAACCTTGAAACAAAGAAGGGAGAGAGGAGACCTGATACAAGTCTACAAATTGATCAACGGAATGGACCAAGTGGATAATGAGAAACTGATCTTGAGAGAAGAATATGACATCCGAA